>NW_026590677.1:254979-288473 GCF_907164565.1 Psammomys obesus | reverse complement strand
GAGAGAGAGAGAGAGAGAGAGAGAGAGAGAGAGAGAGAGAGAGAGAGGACTCATGTAGGGAACAGAGAACAGGAATGCCAAGAAGAGAGAGAGAGCTGAGGTGTTGGGTGGGCCCTTTTATATGGACTATACCAACTGGCATACCTGGCACAAAGTGTGTTGGGGTGAGGGAGGAAGTTGATGGCAGCAGGTCCTGATCTAAGTAGCTGCTAGGTCCCTGAGAGCAGGCCAGTGTAATTTCCTGTATTCTAACATCCCTCACTTTTTGATTAATTAAAAATGAAGAGGTAAGAAGGGGTGATGATGAGGCAGGAATGAGGTGTTGTGTTCTTTAGACTGCTTCTTGCTATCTTGGGCTTGTCAACATCTTTGGTGAAGTTAAGAAAATTAGATACTGGCCAAGTCCTGGGATAGCTGGCTGTTTCACTTGCTGTCCAGGCATTATGGGAACTTCTAGGGCTAAAGAAGTGTCCTGGGCCTAGCCATTTTGGAGCTGTCTGGGTGCAGATTTTGAGGAAAAAACTGGACTTGGCAGGATATTGAAACGTGTGTGTGTGTGTGTGTGTGTGTGTGTGTGTGTGTGTGTGTGTGTGTTTGAAGATAAAGTTAAGTAAGTAAATTAAGGAGAAAAATTTTTGTGGGTGTGCATTTAAAACTTTTACTTAGGCCCATGGTTTTGGCGGTTGGGGATGGGGAGTCCCAAAGCCAGGGAAAGGAGGAGGAATCCTACCCTCTGGAATAGGCCATAGGTGAGAAACCCTAGGCTGTTGAATGACAAGGGTACTTATCTGGAGTCCATGTGATCCATAAGAGGTGGTTTCCAGACAGTTCCCTAAAGCATTCAAGAATCTTTTATAAGTTTACAAAAGAGATAAGCTTCAGACATGTTAGCATGACCATTGTTAGTAATATAATCCATATTGTAGAGAAGGCAACAGACTCAAGTTTTACATCATAGTAAAGTATTGGGTAATGATTTTGGGTTAAAAGTCTGAACTTTCTTTAAGAAAAACTCAGGAAGACAGAAACATTCCGTGGAGAAGGGGCAAAAACACACATGATCTTGATTTTCAGTATGTCGACAAAATATGAAAGAGGGACTTCTTTCCTCTATCAAGATGACTGAATGTATATAAATATACCAAAATGAGAAGTGAAGTTCATTTTTAAAATTATTTTATTTTTATTAATTATAGTTTATTCACTTTGAATCCCAGCTGTAGTTCCCTCCCTTGTCCCCTTCCAATCCCACGCTTCCTCTGTCTTCTTCTCCTATGCCCCTGCCCTAGCTCAATGATAGCAGACCTCCTCCTCTCCTTTCATCTAACCCTAGTCTATCAGGTCTCATCAGGACTGCCTCTTTGTCTTCTTCTGTGGACTGGTAAGGTTGCTCCCCCTTCAGGTGGAAGTGATCAAAGAGCCAGCCCATGAGTTCATGTCAGAAACAGTCCCTCTTCCTATTATTGGGGAACCCTCTTGGACACTGAGCTGCCATAAGCTATTTCTGTGCATGGGTTCTAAGTTATATCCATGCATGGTCTTTGCTTGGAGCATCAGTCTCAGAAAATACCCTTGTGCCGAGATATTTTGGTTCTGATGGTCTCCTTGTGCAGCTCCTGATCACTCCAGGTCTTTTTATCTCCCCCTTCTTTCATAATATTCCCTGCACTCTGCAAAAAGTTTTGCTATGAATCTCAGCATATGTTTTTTACCCTACAGGGTAGAGTCTTTCAGAGGCCCTCTGTGATAGGCTCCTGTTCCCTGTTTTATTCTTCTTCTGATTGTCCCTCTGACTTGCCTAACTAAATGAAGATTGAGCATCATACCAGGGTCCTCCTTCTTGATTAGCTTCCTTAGGTATAAAGATTTTAGAACGATTATCCTATATTATATGTCTAATATACACTTACAAGTGAGTATATACCATGTGTGTCTTTCTGCTTCTGGGATACCTCACGCAGAAGGATTATCTGCAGCAAATGTCATGATTACTTTGTTTTTAATTGCTGAGTAGTATTCCATTGTGAAAATTTACCATAAGTTTTGTATCCATTCCTCAGTTGAGCAGCTTCTGGTTTGTTTCCAGCTTCTGGCTATTACAAAAAAAGCTGTAAGAAACATGGTGGAGCAAATGTCCTTGTTGTATACTTCAGCATATCTTGGATATATGCCTAGGAGTGATATAGCTGGATCTTGAGGTAGCACTATTCCTAATTGTCTGAAAAAGCACCAGATCAATTTCCAAAGTGGTTGTGAAATTTACATTCCCACCAGCAATAGAGTAGGATTCCTCTTTCTCCACATCCTCTCCAGCATTTATTGTCACCTGAGTTTTTGATCTTAACCATTCTGTAAGGTGAAATCTCAGGGTAGTTTTAAATTGCATTTCCCTCATGAAAAAGGATGTTGAGCATTTCTTTAAGTGTTTTTCTGCCATTCAGTGTTCCTCTATTGAGAATTCTCTGTTTAGCTCTGTACTCCATTTTTTAATTGGGTTAGTTGATTTGTTGCTGTTTAACTTCTTAAGTTCTTTATATATTCCAGATATTAGCCCTCTGTCAGATACAGGGTTGGTGAAGATCCTTTCCCAATCTACAGGCAGTCGTTTTGTTCTGATGACAGTGTCCTTTGCTTTACAGAAGCTATTCAGCTTCATGAGGTCCCATTTCTTGATTGTTGATCCCTAGAGCCTGTGTTGTTAAGTGTTCTGTTCAGAAAGTTGTCTCCTGTGCCAATGAGTTCAAGGCTTTTCCCCACTTTTTCTTTTAACAGGTTTAGTGTGTGTTGGGAGCCTCTGTTCTAGCAGCTGCTTTGATATTTAAATCTCAGTGGAAAGACTGGATTTTACCAGGCCTTCACTGAAGTCAGGGAAGAATTTCCAAGTCCATCTCCTTTTGCTTGTGACAGCAGGTGGGAGAGCTTGTCAAAATCACACCTCTTGTTTCACCTCCTTGTAAATTTAACTCATTGTTCTCAGCTGTTTTTACTCTGGCTTAAAAACACTCTGAACTAAAGCTAGGGGGGCTGGTCGAGTCAAGTCTCCACTAGAGCCTCTCAGAAAGGTCCCATGTGTTAGGTCTTAGTTTATTAATTTTAATCCTTACTCACAACTCAAGAACCATTCGACTCTGCTGGTGGGCTCTGGCACGTGTGTTTGTTTTTATATTGAGATCTTTGATCCACTTGGGTATTAGTTTTGTGCAAGATGATAAGTATGGGTCTATTTTCATTTTTCTACATTTAGACATCCAGTTAGACCAGCTCCATTTGTTGAAGATGCTATCTTTTTTCCATTGTATGGTTTTGGCATCTTTGTCAAAGATCAGGTGTCCAAAAGTGTGTGGGTTTATTTCTGTGTCTTCTATTCCATTCCATTGATCAACCATTCTGTTTCTATGCCAGTACCATGCAGTTTTTAGTACTGTTGTTCTATAGTACAACTTGAGATAAGGAATGGTGATTCCTCCAGAAGATCTTTTAGTATAGAGAAATTGTTTTAGCGATTTTTGGTTTCTTGTTATTCCATATGAATAACAAGAATTGTTGAGAAATTTTCTTTCAAGGTATATAAAGAATTGTGTTGGAAATTAGATGGGAATTGCATTGAATCTGTAGATTACTTTTGGTAGAATGGCCATTTTTACTATGTTAATCTTGCTAAGCCATGAGCATGGGAGATCTTTCCATCTTCTGATATCTTCTTCTATTTTTTTTCTTCAGGGACTGAAACTTTTTTTCATACGTATCTTTGACTTGCTTGGTTAGAGTTACAAATACCAATACATGAGCACGGGAGTTCTTTCCATCTTCTGAGATCTTCTTCAATTTCTTTCTTCAGAGACTTGTAGTTTTTCTCAAACAGGTCTTTCACTTGCTTGGTTAGAGTCACCCCAAGGTACTTTATGTTATTAGTGGCTATTGTCAAGGGTGTTGTTTCCCTAATTTCTTTCTCGGCCCTTTTGTCTTTGGTATACAGGAGGGCTTCTGATTTTTTTGAGTTGATTTTGTATCCTGCCACTTTGCTGAAGGTGTTTATCAGCTGGAGGAGTTCTCTGGTTGAATTTTTGGGGTCACTCATATATACTATCATATCATCTGCGAATAGTGACACTTTGACCTCTTCCTTTCCGATTTGTATCCCCTTGATCTCCTTTAGTTGTCTTATTGCTCTGGCTAGGACTTCAAGTACTATGTTGAAGAGGTAGGGAGAGAGTGGGCAGTCTTGTCTTGTCCCTGATTTCAGTGGGATTGATTTAAGTTTCTCTCCATTGAGTTTGATGTTGGCTATAGGCTTGCTGTATATTGTCTTTACTATGTTTAGATATGTGCCTTGTATTCCTGATCTCTCCAAGACTTTAAACATGAATGGGTTTTGGATTTTGTCAAATGCTTTTTCAGCATCTAAGGAGATGATCATGTGGTTTTTTTCCTTCAGTTTGTGATGGAATACATTGATGGACTTCTGTATGTTGAACCACCCTTGCATGCCTGGGATGAAGCCTACTTGGTCATTGTGGATGATATCTTTGATGTGTTCTTGTATTCGGTTTGCAAGTATTTTGTTGAGTATTTTTGTATCAGTGTTCATAAGGAAGAATGCCCTGAAATTCTTATTCTTTGTTGGATCATTGTGAGGTTTAAGTATAAAGGTGACTGTGACTTCATAGAAAGAGTTTGGTAATGTTCCTTCTGTTTCTATTTTGTGGAATAGTTTAAAGAGTATTGGTGTTAGTGTAATACCAGGTTCATAGGACCCTCAGAGACCACCAGGAGACTACTCGATGCAATTACAAGAGAGCTTTATTACAAAAGCAATCAAACTCGGGACCCAAGTCTCACTGATGCAGCAGTAGACAAGTAGGAACCTGAGCTCTGAGTGAACAGGATTTTTAAAGGGAAAGTCTGTGAGCAGGGGGGTTCCATGGCAGCAAGCAGGCAGGCACAAGCCTTGGCATTACAGAATTGGGTGAAGTTTAGCAGGGCGTGGTGACCTTTTCTGAGACACACAATCACAATGGCTAAGGCATATAATCACAATGGCTTTTTCTAAACCACATCTGCAACATTGGGGAGAATTATCCCACCTGATTTCCAACCGATTCCCATTGATTATTGCCAGGGAGTTTGTCTCTATTTTTTATGAAGCATGTATTCTGTTATATTTCCTGGAGGCTCTTGCTAGGAGAGTTAACTTTGTTTTCTGCCAGGTGTACATTCTGTGATTCTTCCTGGTACCCGAATTCAGTTCCCAGTCAACATCATTATTTAAAATGGAGTTATATCCTGGCTAACTTAAACTCTTCATTTCTCCCTTTCCATGTAACTGAAGAGGCCAATCTTGGGCTCTTACATTTCAAGGTCATCTCCAAGCTGATGGTATTGGGTTTTTATTACCATTAACTGTATAGTTCCTAGTCTTTGCCTAATATTCTAACAACTTGTTAAGCAAGCATGATGCAAAAATGGCCAAAAGCAAATGATTCTGCCTTTGAGCTGCTATAACTCTGGCTTTGTATATCCAGTATTGTATTGCAATACTAGTTTCTGCTCCAGCTAAGCAATCGCCAAGATAATAGCTAATGTTAGGGAGCCCCCGTTTGACTTAGCATTTTAGCCTGTAGGTGGGATTTTGGGCCAATGTTCTCATCTTCTGAAACTGTTTTAGCTCTAACAATAGGACCGTTGACATTGAGGGCTAGGAAAGCTGAAATGCCAGCCAAAGGCTGGGCAATGGGGCAGTCCTCAGAAGTGTCTGGTTAGGTGGTCCTTCTGAGGAGGCAGTGAGCAATCAAGTCAGCTTCCAGGAAGTTCAGATCTCAGCTTACAGTCTCAACCAGGTGAAAATCTGCTGAGACAAATTTAAACTAGAAACAGAAATTAAAATTTGTCTAATAAATGGGAAAAATGGGGAATCTAACTGCATTCATTAGCATAACTTCAAATATCTTTCTAATCTAAAATCAAAACAAAACATTTAATCATATACAATACATAGAAGGGCCAGCAAATCTTGCTTATCCTATCGTAACGCATTAAGACTGAACAGCAAAAAAAGCATAAAGGACAAAAGTTTCATTTAGCACTAAACAGAGAACTAAACATAACTGGCAACCATAGCAGAGATGGACAATTCTGGCCACTTCAAACCTATTGGCCAGAAAAAAAAAAAAAAAAAAACAGCATTAAATCATTTTATAGGAGCTGGCAACCAGGCATATATTTTTATAATAATTAAAAATGACTTAAATATAACCTTATATAAACCTGGGTTAAAGAGCACAAAAGAAAACATTTTGCATTGAAAAAAAACATCAGCCCTCTAAATGAAGAGCAACATATCTTATAATTTTTTTCTCAAATCATGCTTGTAGGTTAAAAGAAAACGAAGTAAATACAGTTTCAAAGTCTTTTGTCCTCCCCCAAAGGATTGAGAAACTGTTCTAAACTTTAAAATGATTTATTGCCTTAAACATCACAAAATATAACCATAATTTTAAAAGGCAAAACCAAATTTTGTCAATGCAAACAATTCAGTACTTTTAAAATCAATACCAAGTGTATTATTTTGATGTTGGCTGACAGCAAGAGAAGTTCCTGTATACAAACACATGGAAATGAAATTTTAAAATTTTTTATATAAAATAGAGTTTTAAACCTTATTATTTTTATAAACCTGGTTTTTAAAACAGGACAGAAATTATGTAATTGATTATTACTGATTAAATAGCATTGATTATTGATTATTAATATTATTGATTATTAAGTATTGATTATTAATACATTTAATAATCAATAATCAGATATCAAGATATATAAAACATAGTAAACTTACATATCCAAAACAAACAAACAAAACTGTAGAATTTATTTTTATTCCCTTTAGCTGTAATTTCAAGGGAGAAACATCTTGTTACCTGTTGAATCCAATCTTTATGACCATAGAGGCTTGCAGCATTTTTTTTTACCTGAGAAGCAGCTGTTGCCCCTTTAAGAGCTGCCTGCTTGCACAGAAGCCTTAAATATTTCTCAAAACCTGTTTTATCCACTTCAGCAGTAGCATCAGTCTTAAGGTTGGGTACTATAGAGGCTAGCATCCTATAAAAAAATCTCAAAGGGAGTTAAACCTAGCTGGTAAGGGGAATTCCTAACCCTATAAAGGGAAATGGAAAGGAGCATCACCCAGTCAGTGCCAGTCTCCAAGGTCAATTTAGTTAAGGTCTCTTTTAATGTTTTATACATCCTCTCTATCTGTCCTGACCTTTGGGGCCTATATGCACAATGCAATCTCCAATCTTCCCCCAATACACTAAGCTGCATTCTGACTTACCTTCGAAACAAATGCTGCCCTATTCTTTTTATACACCTTGGCCAAATTAGTGGGCTGCTTTGAGATCTGCCAACAGAGCTTCATGGTAGAGCAAGAGACACTCCCTACCTGCAGCCATTTTGTAATCTCAATTGGGCCTCTTATAGGGAAAGTAATCATCAATATGGGCTTGATCTGTGGTTAGGACTCCTGTAGTGTCTGGGACAGTTTTGCCCTGCTCCTCTGTGGTAAACAAGACCTGTAAAAGCTGTTGGCAATCGTCCATTGATTGCTATCAGCATCTGGAGGGCCCCGTGGCCTGTAAGAGAAGGACCGTAGAATCTGCCTCTAGTCCTCCAGAGGGAGAAGCTGCCTGGAGGTTCTGAGTCCTTGGCACTGGGCCAGATGGTGGTTCCAACCTGGATAAAGGAGCAGGGGCTGGTTGAGGAGTGGGAGGAGGAGCGGATGGAAAAATTATTTCCATGGGAGTCCCATCCTGCAAAACAGAGTAATGGGTGGGGAGGGGTTGAGGGAGCCAGGGCAGTGGCCTTTGATTTAAGAGAGCCTGTGGAAGGAGGATTGTTAGTGAGAGTCAAAAAGGGCTTAATCTATGGAGGTAGATGAATCACTAGATCCTTCCCAACTATAATATAGGGCACTTGATTTGGGTGCCCATATGCTTTCTGAAAATTTTTATTTCCCATCACAAGGCCAGTGGGAAGGTGGAAAGTTCTTTCTGGCAACCAGCCCATATTGAAGGAGGGCCATTCTGAGCTGCAAAAAGTCATCATTTTTCCTTTCCTCACATCAACTGAAAGACCATGAGCTCTAGTCTTAACCTCTCCAAAATGAGCCAGAACGAAGTCAAGGGGTTTGGAAGTATTCTATCCCATATCATCAAGAGAATTCAGGAGAATGCAAAAGAAGTAAGGAGAACAATTTCACCGAATAGTTAATCACTCATACACAAAAAGAACCGGCCGTCATAGCCTATACCTGGGCTAATATCCCAGGACAAAACTGCAATCACAGAAATGAAAACAGCCGCAGTTTTGAACAAAAGTAGAATCAAGCACTCTCAAGTAGATGCAAAACCACAAACAATTAATCACAGAAATGAAACAGTAACTCCGGACACAACACCAAGAAAAAGACAATTAATCACACACAGAAACCAAGTAAAACTAAAAACCTGGACTTCTCTGCCACAGAAGTTCCAGAAAACCAATACTCACTCCGGTTCCCCTATCCCAGGAGTTTTGAGGAGGCAGAAATTACAGGGTCAAAAACGTCTTTTTGAAGCCCCTCCCACAACCTAGGCTTCGACACGTCTGTCATACCTACATCTGGCCGCTCCCAAAAGCACCTCGAGGCTTTTCAGGACAAGAAATAAAGAATAAAGGCAAATAAACACTTAAAGCAGACAGACAACATAGAAGACATTTACCAGCAGGATTAAGCTTTCTGGGCCGGGAGTCCTAGAGGTCTTGAGGCATCCAGTATGGATGAGCCCCCAGATGTAATGTCACGTTCACAGGACCCTCAGAGACCACCAGGAGACTACTCGATGCAATTGCAAGAGAGCTTTATTACGAGAGCAATCAAACTTGGGACCCAAGTCTCACTGATGCAGCAGTAGACAAGTAGGAATCTGAGCCCTGAGTGAACAGGATTTTTAAAGGGAAAGTCTGTGAGCAGGGGGGTTCCATGGCAGCAAGTAAGGGGGCACAAGCCTTGGCATTACAGAATTGGGTGAAGTTTAGCAGGGCGTGGTGACCTTTTCTGAGGGACACAATCACAATGGCTAAGGCATATAATCACAATGGCCATTTTTCTAAACCACATCTGAATTTTCCCACTCGATTTCCAACTGATTCCCATTGATTATTGCCACGGAGTTTGTCTCTATTTTTTATAAAGCATTTATTTTGTTATATTTCCTGGAGGCTGTTGCTATGAAAGTTAACTTTGTTTTCTGCCAGGTGTACATTCTGTGATTATTTCCTGGTACCCGAATTCAGTTCCCAGTCAAGATCTTTATTTCAAAATGGAGTTATATTCAGGCTAAATTAAACTCTTCATTAGCTCTTCTTTGAAAGTCTGGTAGAATTTGGGACTGAAATCGTCTGGCTCTGGGCTTTTTTTGGATGGGAGACTGTTGATGACAACTTCTATTTCCTTGGGGGATAGAGGACCATTAAATTGATTTACCTGTTCTTGATTCAGCATTGGCAAGTGGAATTGATCAAGAAAATTGTCCACTTCATTTAGATTTTCAAATTTTGGGGTGTGTAGCCTTTTGAAGTAAGATGTAATAATTGTTTGGATTTCCTCAGTGTCTGTTGTTATGACCTCCTCCTCATTTCTGATTTTGTTGATTTGGATGGTGTTGGTTTGTTTATCTTGTTGATTTTCTCAAAGAACCAGTTCTTGGTTGCATTGATTCTTTGAATTGTTTTATTTGTTTCTAATTTATTTATATTTCAGCCCTGATTTTTATTATTTCCAGCCATCTACTCCTCTTGGTTATGTGTGCTTATTTTTTTCCCCCTAAGGCTTTTAGGTGAGCCTATAAGTTGTTTCCAAGAAATGTTTCAAAATTCTTCTTGAAGTCATTTAGAGCTATGAATATTCCTCTGAGTCTTGCTTTCATTGTGTCCTATAAGTTTGGGTAGGTTTTGCTTTCATTTTCATTGAATTCTAGGAAATCTTTGATTTCTATCTTTATTTCTCCCCTGACTCAGTTGTTATTGAGTAGCAAGTTGTTCAGTTTCCATGTGTTTCCAGGCATTTTGCTATTTTTGTTTTTGTTGAGGTCCAGTTTTAGTACATGGTGGTCAGAGAGGATACAAGGGATTATTTCAGTCTTCTTGTATCTGTTGAGGCTTGCTTTGTGATCAACTATATGGTCTATTTACGAGAAGGTTCCATGAGGTGCTGAGAAAAAGGTAAATTCTTTTGTGTTTAGGTGAAAGGTTGTGTAGATGTCTATTAGGTCCATTTGATTCGTGACCTCAGTCAGAGTCATTGTTGCTTTGTTTAATTTCTGTTTTGTTGATCTGCCCTTTTTTGAGAGTGGGGTGGTGAAGTCTCCCACTATTAATGTGTGGGGATCTACTAGTGCTTTAAAGGTTTATTAATGTTTCTTTTACAAATGTGAGTACTTTGTATTTGGGGAAAAGATGCTCAGAATTGTGACGTCTTCTTGATGGAAACTTCCTTTGATGAGTATGAAATGACCTTCCCCTTCTCTTTTGATTAATTTTGGTTGAAAGTCTATTTTTTTAAATAGTAGAATGGCTCCTCCTGCTTGCTTCTTGGGTCCATTTGCTTGGAAAAATGTTTTCCCATTCTTTACTCTCAAGAAATGTCTATCTTTTGGACTCATGTGTGTTTCTTGTAGGCAACAGATTGTTAGATCTTGTTTAAGTATCCACTTGTGTCTTTTTATTGGAGAGTTGAGTCCATTGATGTTAAGGGAGATCATGACCAATGGCTGTTAGATGCTTTGATTTTGCTGTTGGTTGTAGTAGTATGTTTGTGTGCTTGGCTACTTTTTTTTCTGTAGTGATGTTAATTATTTCCTGTGTTTTATATTGAAAGTAGTTAGTTTTCTTTGGTAGTGTTTTTCCTTCTAATATCTTCTATAATGCTGCATTTGTGTGTAGGTGTTGTTTAAATTTCTTTTTGTCTTTAAATATCTTGTTTTCTACATCTATGATGACTAAAAGTTTTGCTGGGTATTGTAGCCTGGGTTTACATCTGTGTTCTCTATGGTCTGCATGATATCTTCCCAGGCCCTTTCTGGCTTTCACAGTCTCTGTTGAGAAGTCAGGTGTGATTCTGATGAGTTTGCCATTATATGTTACTTGGCCTTGTCCCCTTGCAGCTTCTAGCACTTTTTCTTTGTTCTGTATACTTACTGTTTTGATTATTATGTGGCAGGAGGATTTTCATTTCTGGTCAAATTTATTAGGTGTTCTGTAGGCCTCTTGTATGCTTATAGGCCTGTGCTTTAGGTTGGGAAAATTTTCTTTTCTTTTTTTTTTTTCCTTTTAATTTATTTTTATTATTAGTTACATTTTATTAACTCTATATCTCAGCTGTATCCCACTCCCTCATTCCCTCCCAATCCTACCCTCTGTCCCTCATCTCCTCCCTGCCCCTTTCCAAGTCCACTGATTGAGGACCTCCACTCCTTTCATCTGACCCTGTTTTATCAGGTATCTACAGGACTGGCTACAAAGTCCTCCTCTGTGGCCTCTCAGGACTACTCCTCCCTTGGTGGGTGGGGAGGTCAAAGAGCCTGCCATTGAGTTCCTGTCAGAAATAGTTCCCCTTACTAGAGAAAACCAACTGATTAATGAGCTACCACGGGCTAAATCTGAGCAGAGGTTCTAGGTTATATCTATACATGGTCCTTGGTGGAGTCTCAGTTTCAGAAAAGACCCCGGTGCCCAGATATATTTGGTCCTTGTGAAGCTCCTATCCTCTCTACATCATACTAACTTCCTCTTCTTTCATATGATTCCCTGCACTCTACCAAAGGTTTAGTTGAGTCTTAGTATCTGCTTTGATACACTGCTAGGTAGAGACTTTCAGAGGCTCTCTGTGGTAGGCTCCTATCCTGTTACTTGTTTTCTCCTACGTAAAATGCACATTGCATTTGTCTTTCTAAGTAAGGATTGATCATCTTACCCTGTGTGATCTTTCTTGTTTATCTTCCTTAGGTATATATATATTTCATTATGTTTATCATAACTTCTGGTCTATATAACCAAGTATATACCATGTTTGTCTTTCTCCTTCTGGGATAATTCACTCAGAATGATCTTTTCTAGATACATCATTTGCCTGCAAATTTCACGATTTCCTCATTTTTGATTGCTGAGTAGTACACCATTGTGTAAGAGTACCACAATTTCTGTATCCATTCCTCCATTGATGGGCATCTGGGCTGTTTCCAGGTTCTGGCTATTACAAATAAAGCTGCTACAAACATGGTTGAGGAAATGTCTTTGTTCTGTACTTGACCCAATTTTGGGTATACACCTAGCAGTGGTATATAGCTGGGTCTTGAGGAAGCACTATTCCTAATTGTCTGAGAAAGCACAAGATTGACTTCCAAAGTGGTTGTACCAGTTTACATTGCCACCAGCAATGAAGAAGGCCTCCCCTTTCTCCACAACCTCTACAGCATGTGTTATCACTTGAGTTTTTCATCTTGGCCTTTCTGATGGGTGTAAGGTGAAATCTCAGGGTCATTTTTATTTCCATTTCCCTAATGGTAAATGAGTTTGAGCGTTTCTTTAAGTGTTTCTCTGCCATTCGATATTCCTCTATGGAGAATTCTCTGTTTAGCTCTGTTCCCCATTTTTTAATTGGATTACTTGGTTTGTTGCTTTTCAGCTTCTTCAGTTCTTTATATATACTGGATATTAGCCCTCTGTCAGATAAAGGGTTGGTGAAGATTATCTCCCAATCAGTAGGCATTCATTTTGTTTTGATGATGTTTTTCTTTGCTTTACAGAAGTTTTTCAGTTTCATGAGGTCCCATTTATTGATTGTTACTCTTAGAGCCTGTGCTGTTGGTGTTCTGTTCAGGAAGTTGTCTCCTGTGCCAATGAGTTCCAGGCATTTCCCCACTTTTTCTTCTAACCGATTTAGAGTATCTGGTTTTATGTTGAGGTCTTTGATCCACTTGGACTTTAGTTTTGTGCAGGGTGACAAATATGGATCTATTTTCATTTTTCTGCATGTACACATCCAGTAAGATGTGTTCTTGGATTCGGTTTGAAAGTATTTTATTGAGTATTTTTGCATCAATGTTCATAAGAGAGATAGGTCTGAAGTTCTCATTTTTGTTGGGTCTTTGTGTGGTTTAGGTATCAAGGTGACTGTGGCTTCATAGAATGAGTTTAGTAATGTTCTTTCTGTTTCTATTTTGTGGAACAGTTTGAGAAGAATTGGTGTTAGCACTGATTTGAAGGTCTGGTAGACTTCTGTGCTGAAACCATCTGGCCCAGGGCTTTTTTGGAGGGGAGACTCTTAATGACTGCTTCAATTTCCTTGGGGGATATAGGGCTATTCAGTCTTTCTACCTGATCTTGACAATGTTGGTAGATAGAATTTATCATGAAAATTATCCATTTCATTTAGATTTTCAAATTTTGTGGCATATAGACTTTTGTAGTATGACCTAATGATTGTTTGGATTTCCTCAGTGTCTGTAGTTATGTCACCCTTTTCATTTCTGATTTTCCTGATTTGGATAGATTCTCTCTGCTATTTAGTTAGTTTGGCTAAGGGTTTGTCTATCTTGTTGATTTTCTCAAAGAACCAGCTTTTTGTTTCATTGATTCTTTGAATAGTTTGTTTCTAAATGATTGCTTTCCGCCCTGAGTTTGATTATTTCCAGCAGTCTGCTCCTCTTGGGTGTATCTGCTTCTTTTTTTCTAGGGTTTTCAGTTGGGCCATTAAGTTGTTTGTATGTGGTGTTACAAATTTCTTCTTGCAGGCACTGAGTGCTATAAATTTTCCCCTGAGCACTGCTTTCCCTTAAATGTGGGTATGTTGTACCTTTGTTTTCATTGAATTCTAGGAAGTCTTTAATTTCTTTCTTTATTTCTTTCTTAACCCAGCTGTCATTGAGTAGCAAGTTATTCAGTTTCCATGTGCGTGTCAGCTTTTTGTTATTTCTGTTGTTGTTGAGGTCCATCTTTAGTCCATGGTGATCAGATAGAATACAAGGGATTATTTCATTCTTTTTTTATCTATTGAGGCTTGCTTTGTAACCAACTATATCGTCTATTTTGGAGAAGGTTATGTGCAGTGCTGAAAAGAAGGTATACTCTTTTGAGTTTGGGTGAAAAGAGCTGTAGACATCTATTAGGTCCATTTGATTTAGGGACTCTGTAAGTGCCTTTATTTCCCTATTTGGTTTCTGTCTAGTTTTCTGTCCCTTGGTGAGAGTGTGGTGTTGAAGGCTCCCACTATTAAGGTATTAGGATCAATGTGAGATTTAAGCTTCAATAATATTTCATTTACGAATGTAGGTGCTCTTGTATTTGAGGCATAGATATTCAAAATTGTCGTCCTGGTGGATTTTTCCTTTGATGAGAATATAGTGGCCTTCCTTATCATTAACTTTGGATGAAAGTCTATTTTATTAGATATTAGGATGGCTACTCCAGCTTGTTTTCTGGAACAATTTGCTTGAAAAACATTTTTCCAACCCTTTACTCTGAGATAGTGTTTATCTTTGTAGCATTGGTGTGTTTCTTGGATGCAACAGAATGATGGATCCTGTTTCTGCAACCATTCTGTTAGTCTGTGTCTTTTTATTGGGGAGTTGAGTCCGTTGATGTTGATAGATACTAGTGACCAACAATTGTTACTTTCTTTTGATGTGAGGTTGGTAGTGTTGCTTAGTTTCATTGCTTGTATTCTTTTGGTTTATTTTGTTGTGTAGTTATCTATTTCCTCTGTTTTCTTAGATGTAGTTGTTTTCTTTGGGTTGGAGTTTCCTTTCTAGTAACTTCTGTAGAGCTGTAGATATTGTTTAAATTTGGTTTTGTCATGGAATATTTTGAATTCTCCATCTATGTTGATTGAAAGTTTTGCTGGGTATAGTAGTCTGGGTTAGCATCTGTGGTCCCTTAAAGACTGCATGATTTCTGTCCAGACCCTTCTGGCTTTCATAGTTTCTGTTGAGAAATCTGGTGTGATTCTGATAGGTCTACCTTCATATGTTACTTGGCCTTTTTCCCTTGCTGCTTTCAAAATTTTTTCTTTGTTCTGCAGGTTCAGTGTTTTGACTATGATGTGACATGAAGAATTTCTTTTTTGGTCTAGTCTATTTGGTGTTCTGTAGGTCTCTTGTATGTTTATGGACATCTCTTTCTTTAAGTTCGGAAGATTTTCTTCTATAATTTTCTTGAAAGTATTTTCAGGACCTTGGTGCCTGATGTCTTCTTTTTCATCTACTCCTGTTATTCCTAGATTTTGTCTTTTCATGGTGTCCTTGATTTCTTGGATGTTTTGTGTTTGGAACTTTTCTGATTTTATTTTTTTCTTTGAGAGATGTGTCAATTTCTGCAAGTGTATCTTCAGCACCTGAAAGTCTCTCTTTCATCTCTGGTATTCTGTTGGTGATGCTTACCTTTGTAGTTCCTGATCTTTTCTCTACGTTCTCCAGCTTCAGGTTTTTCTCTATTTGTGTTTTCTTTATTGATTCTAATTCTGTTTTCATGTCTTGCACCATTTCCTTCATCTGTTCATCTGTTTGAATGTGGAGTCCTGCTTTTCAATGACAGCTTCTATTTTTTTGTCCGTTTCCTCTTTATATATCGCTAATTTTGCTTCTACTTGTTTGGCTGTGTTTGTTTGTATTTCTATGAGAGCTTTGTTTATCTCTTCTTTATTTGCTTTCATTTGCGTGGATATTTCTTTGAGATCTTTGTTCATTTCCTCTTTGTTTGCCTCAGTTTTGGTGGTTATTTCTCTGAGAGCTTTATTTATTTCCTCTTTTTTCGTCTCAATTTCTGTGGCTATTTCTCTGAGGGCTTTGTTCATTTCATCTTTATCGGCCTCTAATAGCTGGAAAAACATAGTTTTGAAGTAGTTTTCTTGTGTATCTAGTGAATTGAAGTGTTCATTGATTTGTGGGGTTGCTGGTGATGTCATTGTGTCCTGATTTTTGTTGGGTGTGTTCTTACCTCTGCCTCTGGCCATCTGGTTATTTATAACCCTCACTGTTTGCTCCTTGAGTTTGTAGTTCAGGCTATGATCATCTCTTTCTGTTTTCTGGACTGTTTTTTGTTTTTTGTTTTTTGTTTTTTTTTCAGGAAGATGAGAGAGGTTCACTGGTTTGGGAGTGTGCGACGTGGTTTCAGTTTTACCTAAGTAAGGAATGTGATGTTGGTGCTATTCGCATAAGCTTTTATCAGGCGCAGTGTGCATGTGTGGATTCCCTGACTATTGCAGTGGCCTACAGGCCAAACTAGTATGCAGCTCTGTCCGGGATCCAGGGATTGTTTGCTTGTATTACACTGGTAGTCCCACAAGGCAGCGGCTTCAGCGTTGGGTTTGCTATCCCAAGAATCCCTATGATTCCCACACTAGGGGTGTGGGTGGCAGGGATCTCTTGTTTGGTTGCTTGTGTAGAGAGGCCCTGGGTCTGGGGCAAACCCTCCCTAGAAGGCACATTCACTCCCTTGCAGGACCAGTTGGAATGCACAGAGATTCCCCTTGCTCTCTACTCTCCGATTTGATCCTGCTGGGGCAAATGCAGGTGTAGGCTAATATTCAGCTCTGTGGCACTGTAGCAGCAAAACTTGGTGTCCACCTGCACTGTGTACTGTCTCTCTAACCTTCCATTCTGACAGGGAAGGCTTATGGTGACTGGTCCCGGGGTAGCATGTGAAAGAGCTGGGTTGAGTGTCCTCAATCTCAGATCCCGGGCCCAGATATCTCTGCCAGAAGCTGCCTGGTGCTAGCTCATATGTCAGCCAGTTCCGAGAGAGTACCAGGTAGGGTTCAGTGTCCTCAGATACAGAACTCAGGTTTCTCTTCCAGGGCTGCTGGGTGCGCTGGAGAGGGGGTGCTGTGGTCTGTGGCAGGCCACCTCTCTGTTCTTCTCCTCTGTCCTTCCCCTCTGCTAGGGCAAGCTTATGGTGGCATTCTCAGGGGAGTGCGAAGGAGTGTTGGGAATTCTCAGTCTCTGATTGTGAGCTGGGGGTTTCTCTGCCTGGGGCCGGGTGCCGCTGGTGCTAGGACTTGGTGCTAGACCTTATTGTGCTGCACCTGGGAGAGTCTCAGGATGTGTTGAGTGACCAGAGTCTCAGATCCCAAGCTGAAGTTTGTTTGCTAGGAGCAGCCGGCAGCACTGGGGTCCGGGCGCTGTCAAACCGCTGTGCACCTCTCTATCCTTCCGCTCCACCAGGGTAGGGTTATGGCAGTGTTCTCGGGAGTGTGTCCAAAAAGATTGGATTTTCTCAGCCCCGAATCTTGGGTTTGTTTTGTTTTGTTTTGTTTTTGGTTGAAAATGCAGCTCTCGCTGGGGCTGGGGTACAGACACTGTGGTCTGTGACAGATTCTGCTGGCCACCTCCTGCCTCCTCCAAAGAGGGAGTAGGGTGTTGGATATGGGGAAGTGCCTAGGGATCACCTCCCGGGGGGGTCTCCTCCCAGAGGAGTCTGCCTGATTCTAGATGGACTTAGTTCATGGTTAGTCTCTTTCTTCCTGGAAGTCTAGATAACTCTGTTCTGGGTTGATCAGCCCCTTCATTCACCAATTTCCACATTGCAGGTCCTTTGCCCTTCAGCTGAGGTGCACCCTAGCCGCCGCCATCTTCTTCCCACCCTATTCCTAGTATTCTTAGGTTTTGTCTTCTCATGTTTTCTTGGATTTCTTGGATGGTCTGTGTCAGGAATTTTTTTTAGATTTATTATTTTCTTTCACGGATACATTGATTTCTTCCATTGTATCTTCCACACCTGAGACTGATTCTTCCATCTTTTATAGTCTATTGGTTATGCTTACCTCTGTAGTTCCTGTTTTCTTCCCTAGGTTCTTCCTCTCCATGATTTCCTCCATTTGTGTTTTCTTTAATTTTTCCAATTCTATCTTCAGATCGTGAGCCGTTTTGTTGATTTCCTTCACCTGTCTGATTGTATTTTCTTGGTTTTCCTTCAAATTCTTCAGCTGTTTGTTTGAATATTCCTCTGTTTTTTTTTTATTTCTTTTAGTGATTTAATTATTTCCTCTCTAAAGGCCATAAACTGTTTGGCTGTGTCTTCCTGTATTTCTTTACAGATGGTCATAATCTGTTTGTCTTTATCTTCCTGTATTTCTTCACAGATGTACATAATCTGTTTATCTTTATCTTCCTGTGTTTCTTTATTGATGGCCATAATCTATTTGACTTTATCTTCCTCTCTTTCTTTACACACTTTATTTGTTTCCTCTATTATCCTCTTCTTAAGCATAGATGTAAGGTAATATACTTGAATTTCAATTATGCTGGTGTGCCCAGGGGTGCTTGTACCTGGATAGCTGTGTTATGGAGATGCCATATTGCTCTGCCTTTTCTTGGTTGTGCTTTTAGGCTGCCCTCCTACCATTGGGTTATCTGAGGTGTTGGCTATTTCTTAAATGTTGGCTTAGTTTCTGGTGCTTCCTGGAACCCTGGGTTGGAGAGAAACCCCTTGACAGGAAGATGATTTTTCTGAAAGCAGCCTCTTCAGCTTTTTGGGTATGGTCACTGAATGGCTGATGTTTCTCAGGTATTGCCACAGCTCACCTCAGGCATATAGACCTGAGTGTTAACTGTGGTCTTTGTTAGTCGAGGGGCTCTCCTCTCACCTGTAGAAGTCCTGGAGACAGCTGCCCTGCTGCTGGGCTTCTTGCTCTGAATTTGATGAGCTACTACTGTTGTTCTTACACTCTTTTCCAGGCACAGACTCTTAAAGAACCTGGGCCCCCATCAGTTTGGTCAGTTTAGCTAAGGATAACTGGTTGCCCCTTGAAGCAGTATCTGGGGGCTAAACTCTGGGATCCCAGGCTTCTGTAGTTCTGAGGTTGGAGCTCTGTGCCCAAGTGGTAATTAGTGGCAGGTGAGTACAGCTGTTATGTGTTCAGTAGGAAGCTAGACCCTGGAGCCTGCAGGGACCCAGAAACTTTTCTGGAGCTGAGTGTCCTGAGGTTGGACCAGATGTTTAACCTCCACTGTGGGGTTTCCTCCCAACAGGGAAACCCTGTCTGTTCTATTTTATGGTCCACAATTCTGCTGGAGTGGAGTGTGGAGCATGCAGGGGGGTTGGCTGAGTTCCCTAAGCTTGGACCTGCCGATTCCCTCTTTGTGACGTTTTCTCCCAACAGGGTAACTCAGTCTCTAGAGCCCTGGGGCCCACAGTTCTGTCTGGGAGGGTGAGTTAGGCATGCAACAGGTCTCTGGGCTAGCGGTTGTGTGCCTGCTGGTCCCCGGGACCTTTTCCAGGGTTTGACTGGACGACCTGAGGTTGGTCCGGATTTCTTCTTTCCCTGTGGGGTTTTCTCACAACTGGAAAACCCAGTCTCTGATGTTGTAGGGCCCACAGTTCAGCCTGGAAAGGTGATCAGGACATGCAAGCTTGTGGCTCTAGGCTGGTGACTAAGTGCTTGCTGCGAACTCTTCCGTGTTTTAGCTGGGTGTCCTGAGAATGGGCCTAATTGATTCCCACACTGTGGAATTTCCTCTCACCTGGGAATCACAATTGCTGGTGTTTTAGGGCACAGAGTTCAGTCTCATTGTCACTGTGCCGACACTGCTGCCCTGCTCCTCAGATATTGTCCTCCCTGCGCCGCCATCTTGGATCTCGCCGTGACCTTCAAGTAGTCCCTTTTAAGTCCATACTTATAAGACAACAAAGGAAATTTAAAATTTTGAGTTTCTGACTATGATAATAGTGGATTGTATAGTTGAAGGCTTTATCAGAGTTAGACTAATAATTTGTCAGAACTTCACTGACTAATGTTAAAGCTCTGAAATTTGAAGACTTAGTACAACAATAACATAGCATCTGAAAAAAATCTGAAATGTTTTCCATTCCTTTTATTTAACTTAAATCACATTGTTATTGCCACTTGAGCTTTCACATCCTCCAATTTTCATAATTTGCATTTACCAACTGTAATATATATTTATAGATCCTAAAACATTTTTAGACCCTCAGAACTTAAACTTCTCTATCCTCAGACCTTAACAACTTTTGACACTTTTTTTCCCTATCCAATTATGAGACACAGGTGGTTAACGACTGGAAGCAGTCATTATAAAATGAGTTCCTTTAGATAAAGAAATAGTAAAAATTACTTTGAAACCTGATTTCTCAGTCTGGTAACAAGGTAGAGTATGTATACACCCAGTGGTAGCAGTTGTCAGACAGTGAGGCTTCTGACTACATTTAAAGCAAGCCTTTTTAGTTTAGGTTCATTTTAGCCACGAATATAATCAAGAAGGCACCTGAAACCTTGGTCTCTGGTGTTAAACTGATAAATCATTGACTAGTCTAGTCTTCAAACCCATCAGAGACCTGAGGGGAATAAATTTCACCTGGGTATATAGGAAGTGCCAACCAAGCAACTTCTGAATTTGTAAAAATGACAGACACTTATTGGCTTCTTGGACAGTCACCTAAGGTTACCCTGTAGTTTGTGGAAGCATCCATTTTTAGCCACCAGGCTCAGAAGATATGACAGACTTTCCTGTGAGGCAGAAATTTGGGGGGACTGTCCTACCTTTGTCTAAGCAAAGTAAGGAAGTCATCTTCCCAGTATTCTGTCTGTCTACTGTTTGGACAGTGTCGTATTAGCATATGAGGCAAAGAAAAGTCTACAGGCCAGTGTCCAGCTTTGTCACATTTGAAGCAAACTTCTGATGGAGGTTCTTCTTTGCCCATCATCTTCTTTTGAGGATATTAGGGGTAATGCCGGGACCTATTGTCTGTCTATCATGAAAAAAGTTTTAATAAACATTTTAAATGCCATATTTTGCATATTGCTGGCTAAGGACCACTTATCTATCTAAAGTATATCTGGATAGACAAATATTTCTTGTTTCTAGTTTATTATATGCTGAATCTCAGAAAAATGTACAGGAGGCTTAATAAGGCTTATTTGTGTAATTAATTACATCAGTTCTTAGCATGACTATAATACAGTTCTGAACATATCAAAGGATTTGATCATTTATAAGTGACTAACAACTTGCATTTCTTAATTATTCTTAAGTTTATAATAATTGCTTTCAGAAAGACTTTATATTCCATCCTTTTCAGGTTTGAGCTTTAGAGATCTAAATTTTGAATTGAAGCTCTTTTGGTGTCAATTAAACATTGACTCATAGATACAGTCCATAGAGAGACTAACAACTTTATTGATCCTACTCTATTGCACCATTATAGGCCATTGCACATTCCCGTATGACTCAGTTTATCTAAACAACTAAAGATTAAAAGACAAAAAGCTAGAGAAATATTACTGTGAACCTGACTAGAACCTAGGCATTTATCTTGATTACCAAATATAGCTTATTTATTAATCATGTTATTACTTACCTAAATTTTCTAGCAGCTTGGTTTTGAGCAATTGCCAAAGACATAAGTAGTTAGACATACATCTTAAATTAGCTTTTGTTATTCTGAATAGATCTTCATAACTTTAAATTTTCATCATATAGAATATATTGTAAAAACAGAGCTGAATCACATATACAATACAATTTCTATCATCATACAAAAATCCATACCAATCTAAAATATTTAAGACTTGCTTTTGCTCTCAGTCTAAAAGAAGATACAATAATAATATAAAGGCTCAGTAGGACTGAGAAGTTTTATAATTGTTGGTTTATACCATGTGATCATTTTAAGATGGTGAAGTCACATGGTAGTTTGCAAGCCATGTGGCCATGTACATCCTGGTGAGGTCACCAGCCGAGATGAAGGCACATCACATCATTGGTATTTGAAAACATTTGTGTTTCTAGTAAATATGTATTTTTAAATGAGAGTTGCATTCAAGTTACATGTACATATATACAGAGTTAAAACTGAATTGCATACACATACACATATGCCCTAAACAAGAATTGAATTAAGGTTAAAGTCAAATTTTGTTGCAGATTACATAGATTTTAAATCATATCTAATAAGCAACTTACAAATCCTCAGATAAATTTTAAAGCATAATTTTAAGATTTTTTTTGAGAACACGATGTAAAGAAATCAGAGATAAAAGATTTATTAATAATAATTTATTTATTTACTTTACATCCCTGTTGGAACTTCCCTTCCATCCTCTCCTCCCAATCTCTCACTATCACCACCACTCCCCTATCCCTATGCCCCCTCTGATTCTTCTCAGAATAGGGGAGAATGTGCTTGCCTTAGCACAGCAAGTAGCACTGGATGCATCTTCTTCTATTAAGACTAGATAAGGCAGTCTAGTTAGGAGAAAGGGATCTAAAGGAGGCAACAACGCTAGAGACAACCCTTGTTCTGCTGTTAGAGTTCCCACAGGATGACAAAGCATATATAACAGGTTATATATTGGGGGCTGTGGGAGTAGAACTGCCCAAGAATGTTTTCTTATCGGTTCAGTCTTTGTGGTCCCATATGGATCCAGGTTAGTTGATTTTGTAGGTTTTCTTATGCTGTCATTGATATCTCTGGTTCTTTTAATTCTTCCTTCCCCTCTTCCATAAGATTCCCTGAGCTCTGCCTGATGTTTGGCTCTCAGTCTGTGCATCTGTTTTCATCAGTTTCTGGTTGAAGACACTCAGATGACTGATATGATAGTTTCCTGTCTGCAAGTATAGCAGGATATCATTAATAATGTCATGGGTAGGCTCAGTTGGGTTGGATGGCTGGGTTAAAGGTTTGTGTGTTGGTTGGAGTGCCCTAACTCCATTGAAAGACCCACCTGGCTACTAGATGTGGCCAGCAGACCCTACTTCTAGGTGTCTCAGTTGGGTTACCATCATATACTCTGGGAATCATCCTCTTTCCCAGAGAAGCCCATTCACTGATTTTCATTGTCTCTTCCATCTCTTCCCATCCTTTCCCACAGGGATCTCCATGACCACTCATCTTTCCACTCTTTCTCTCATTGAGTTTCTTCCCTCCATTTACTTCAGATGTCTATTATCTTTCCACTCTGGGTGAATTTAAGCATCTTCCTTTGGGCCCTCCTTGTTACTTAGTTTCTTTGGTTCTGTATATTAAAGAATGGTTATTTTGTACTATATGGCTAATATCCACTTATAAATGAGTTCATACCATATGTGTCTGGGTTACCTCACTCAGAATGATATTTTCTAGTTCCATCCACTTGCCTGCAACTTTCATGATTTCCTTAAATTTAGTAGTTGAATAGTGTAAATGTACAATAGTTTCTTTATGTTCTTCTGTTAAGGGGCATCTAGATTATTTGTTTCCAGTTCCCTGATGTTACAAAGAAAGCTGCTATGAACATAGTTGAGCAAGTGTCTTTTTTGTATAGTGGAGTATCTTTTGGGTATATGCAGGGTCTTGAGGAAAAACTATTCCCAATTTTCTGAGAAACTGTTAGATTGATTTCCAAAGTGATTGAACAAGTTTGAACTCCCAGCAATGGAGGAGTGTTCCTCTTGGTCCACATCCTCACCAGCATGTGCTGTCACTTTAGTCATTAGCAATTCTCAGCAGTATAAAATGGAATCTTTTTTTTCTTATTTTTTAAATTAAATTTAATTATGAGTCTTAGTGTCTGCTTTGAAACACTGCTAGGTAGAGTCTTTCAGATGCCTTTTGTGGTAGACTCCTGTCATAAGTTCAATGCACATCCCATTTGTCTTTCTAAATGAGGATTAATCACCTTCGCCTGTGTCCACTTTCTTGATTATCTTCTTTAGGTGTGTAGATTTCATTAGACTCATAACCAAACCCTCGGCAGAGTGCAGGGAATCATATGAAAGAAGGGAAGTTAGTATGATGTGGAAAGGATAGGAGCTCTACAAGGACCAAACATATCTGGGCACAGGGTCTTTTCTGAGACTGACACTCAACCAAGGACCATCTATGGATATAACCTAGAACTTCTGCTCGGATGTGGCCTGTGGTAGCTCAGTAACCAAGTAGTTTTCCAAAGTAAGGGGAACACGGACTATTTCTAACAGGATTTCAAGGGCAGGCTGTTTGACCCACCCCCGGGGAGGAGCAGTCTGTTAGGCCACAGAGGAGGACTTTGCAGCCAGCCCTGAAGATACCTGATAAAACAGGGTCAGATGAAAGGGGAGGAGGTCCTCCCTTATCAGTGGACTTGGAAAGGGGCAGGGAGGAGACCAGGGAGGGAGTGTGGGGTTGGGGAGGGAATGAGGGAGCGGGATACAGCTGGGACACAGAGTTAACAAAATGTAAGTAAAAAGGAAAAAAAAAACATATCCATACAAATTCCTGAAATATTGTAGGAAAGGAGTACTATCCAACTTGTTTTATGAGCTAGCTTCAAATCTACATCAAGACTTATACAAATATTGTAAAATAAATGCACCAACATGGAAAAAAATTAAATTTAATTTTTATTAATTACAGTTTATTCACTTTGTATTCCAGCTGTAGCCCCACCCCCATCCCTTCCCAATCCAACCCTCTTTCCCTCAGTCTTCTTCTCCTATGCCCCTCCCCCAGGTGAATAATATGGCATCTTTTTTATTTCATTTCCATGATGACTATGGACTGAAACACTTGTTTAAGTGCTTCTTGGCCATTACATATTCCTCTGCTTATCTCTGCACACAGTTCTTTAAAAATGTATTTGTTTATTCACTTTATATCCTCAATGAACCCGCTCATTCCTCTCTTCCCTATCTCAACCTCCCACACTTCCCCCTTCTCTTCTCCATTTCTACTCAAAAATGGGATTCCTGCTCCTTATCACCCCACTCCAGCACATCCAGTTGCATCAGGACTGAGCCAGTCATCTTCTAAGTGCTTTCTCTTACACAAAGGCAAGACAAGGTAGCCCAGCCAGAAGCAAGTGATTTAAAGCAGGCAACTGAGTCTATGTCATAGACCCTCTCCTCCCCCTGCCCCACTTTCTAAGGAAACCACTATCCCATATCTGACAGAGGGCTAATATCCAAAATACATAAAGAACTCAAGAATTTAAACACAAAGAAACCAAATAATCCAACTAAAAATGGGGTACAGAGATAAACCAAGAATTCTCAACAGAGAAATATCTAATGGCCAAGAAACACTTAGAGAAATGCTGAATGTCCTTATTCATCGGGGAAATGCAAATCAAAACTAATTTGAGATTCCACCTTACACCCTTACATCCACCAGAATGGTTAAGATCAAAAACTCAAGTTTATGCAGTTTTTCAGTTGGGTTGTTTGGTTCCTTGGTGTTCAATTTTTTGACTTCTTTGTAAATTTTGGATATTAGCCTTCAGCCACATATAGTGTTAGTGAAAATATTTTCCCATTATGTAGGCTGCATCTTTATTCTATTGGTTGTGTATTTTGCCTTATGCCTTTCAGTTTCATGAGGTCTCCTTAATTAATTGTTGATCTTAGTGCCTCAGCTGTAGTGTTGCGTTCTGGAATTTGTCTCCTGTACAAATGCTTTCAAGGCTATTTCCCACTTTCTCTTCTGTTATATTTACTGTATCTCATCTTACATTGAGAATTTGATCCACTTAGACTTGAGTTTTACACAGGGTGATAAATTTGGATCTATTTGTATTCTTCTACCTGCAGACTTCTAGTAAGATCTGTATCATTTGTTGAATATACTGTCTTTTTTAAATTTTATTTTTTGGTTTTGGTTTTTTGTTTCTTTGTTTGTATTTTGTCAAAAATCAAGTGTCTGTAGGTATAAGGGTTTATTTATGGATCCTCAGTTTGATTCCACTGATCAATCTGTCTATAATTATATCAATACTGAGTGGTTTTTATTAATATTGCTCTGTAGTACAGCTTGAAATCAGGGGTGGTGTGTTGGTATAGTGTTCTTCTGGAATGTATACAATTTACCCTTGCTCATTCAAATGCTGATTTCTCTAGCCCACTATCTGGTTTCATGACATTGCATTGTTATGCTTACATGTCTCAAAGTTTGCATAAACATGCTACCATTTGTACTCTGCATTACCAATAAAAATAACCAGGCAATGATGAGCAATGAAAAGAATAGGGCAGGACATGCTAGTTTGGAGGGGAGAAGAAAGAAGTGAGGAGTAGGAGAGATCAGAGAGGAGAGGACCTGGAAATATCAGGAGAAATAAACAAGACATAAGATATGACTAAAAAGCAAGTATAATGTGGGAAATCTGAATGGGAGAAAGGTATTTGGGCTTGGAGATTTAGAATGGAATAATTATTGTCCAGCATTGTGCCCTAGGTTAATTGAAAAAATTCAAGTCTCTGTGTAGTGATTTTGGTATACAGCTGGAATAGGAATAACTAAACTAAAACTAATTAAATAACTAAATAACTAAAAGTTAAATCAATATTAAGTATTAACATTCATTAACAGTGGTGATACCTCCAGATGTTCTTTTATTATACAGGATTGCTTTAGCCATCTGTTTTGTTTATTTTTTTCATATGAAGTTGAAAATTTCTCTTTGAAGGTATGTAAGAACTGTTTTGGAATTTTGATGAGAATGGCATAGAATCTAGTGATTGGTTTTATAAAGATGGCCATTTTGGCTATGTTAATCTTACTGATCCATGAACATTGCAGATCTTTCTATCTTCTGCTATATTCTTCAAATTCTTTCTTCAAAAACATGAAGTTCTTGTCAAAAAGGTCTTTCACTTGCTTGGTTAAAGTTACACCAAGAAATTTCATATTATTTGTGGTTATTATGAAAGATGTTGTTTCCTTAATTTCTTTCTCAGACAATTTATGACTTGTATAAAGGTGGGCTACGGATTTTTTTTGGGGGGAGGGGGTAAATTTGTATCCAGCCACTTTTGCTGAAGCTGTATGAGATCTCTAGTAGAATTTTGTTGTTATTGATTACTTCTATCATACCATCTGCAAAAAGTCACTCTTTGACTTCTTCCTTTCCAATTTCAATATCCTTGATCTTCTTTTTTTACTTTGTCTTATGAATTACATTTTATTAACTCTGTATCCCAGCTGTACCCTGCTCCCTCATTTCCTCCCAATCCCACCCTCCCTCCCTCGTCTCCTCCTTGCCCCTTTCCAAGTCCATTGATAGGGTAGGACTTCCTCCCCTTTCATCAGACCCTGTTTTATCAGGTATCTTCAAGACTGGCTGCAAAGTCATCCTTTTTGGCCTAGCAGGACTGCTCTTCCCTTGTGGGTTGGGGAGGTCAAAGAGCCTACCATTGAGTTCATGTCAGAAATAGTCTGTGTTCTCCCTACTAGGGAAAAACCAATTGGTTACTGAGCTACCACGGGCTACATCTGAGCAGAAGTTCTAGGTTATATCCATACATGGTCGTTGGTTGAAGAAACAGTCTCATATAAGACACCTGTGCCCAGATATATTTGGTCCTTGTAGAGCTCCTATCCTTTCCAAGTCATACTAACTCTCCCTTCTTTCATGTGATTCCTTGCACTGTGCTGAAGGTTTGGTTATGAGTCTTAGTATCTGCTTTGATACACTGCTAGGTAGAGTCTTTCAGAGGCCCTCTGCGGTAGTCTCCTGTTCTGTCACTTGTTTTCTCTTACGTCCAATGCCCATCCCATTTGTCAATAAATGGGACCTCATGAAACTGAAAAGCTTCTGTAAAGCAAAAGATACTGTTGTGAGAACAAAATGACAGTCTTCAGCCTGAGAAAGGATCTTCACCAACCCTATATCTGACAGAAGGCTGATATCCAGAATATATAAAGAACTAAAGAAATTAACAAGCAATAAATCAAGCAATCCAATTAAAAATGGGATAAGGAGCTAAACAGAGAATTCTCTGTAGAGGAATATAGAATGGCAGAGAAACACTTAAAGAGATTCTCAAAGTCCTTAGACATCAGAGAGATGCAAATCAAAACGACCCTGAGATTTCAACTTACACCCATTAAAATGGCTAAAATCAAAAACTCAAATGATAACACATGCTGGAGAGGTTTTGGAGAAAGGAGAAACCTTCTCCATTGCTGGTGGGAATGTAAACTGGTACAACAACTTTGGAAATCAATCTGGTGCTTTCTCAATTAGGAATAGTGCTTCCTCAAAACCCAGCTATACCACTCCTAGGCATATATCCAAAAGGCAAATACACAACAAGGACATTTGCTCAACCGTGTTTGTAGCAACCTTATTTGTAATAGCCAGAACCTGGAAACAACCCAGATGTCCATTAACGGAGGCAGTCAAATGTGGGATCTAGAAAAGATCATTCTGAGTGAGGTATCCCAGAAGGAGAAAGACACACATGGTATATACTCACTTATGTAGACATATAAGATGTGATAAACATAATGAAATCTATATACCTAAAGAAGATAAACAAGAAAAGAGACCCGGGGTAAGATGATCAATCGTCACTTAGAAATCCTTGATTGAGAGGCCAAGATGGCAGCACCAGGAGAACACCATGTCTGAGAAGCGGGACAACACACTCCATGCAGCGACCAGGAGACTGAACTCTGGACCCTAAAACAACAGCGATCGATCGTGTTTCCCAGGTGAGGGGAGGCTCCCACGGCGTGGGAATCGGTCGGGTCCACTCTCGGCTGCCCAGCCAGAACCCAGAAGAGAACCCGGCTAAGGCGGGCTTTGGGTCTCCAGGCTGGTGCCGCAAGCCTGCTTGTCCCGACCACTTTCCCAGGTTGATTGGTGGGCACAAGGGTGCCTGAGGCTGAGAGTCCCAGTCACAAAAAAAAAAAAAAAAAAAAAAAAAAAACAACCCAGGGACGGAAAGTTGCCAGACTGGTCACAGGTCACCCAGTCTTTCCCTAGAAGGTCTCTCCGACCACGGGTACCTGCCACCATCACAACTGAGCTCCCGCCACGCAAGAATTACAGCTGCACGCCCAGCTCAAAATTTCTACTCCCTCTTTGGAGGAGGCAGGAGGTATCCAGCAGAATCTGCCACAGACCACATTGTCTGTACCCCAACCCGAGATCGGGACTGAGAAAAACCAATCCTTTCGGGCACTCTCCCAAACGCCGCCATAACCCAGCCACAGCGGAGCAGAAGGATAAAGAGGCACACAGCGGCTTCACATTGCCGGAACTCCAGTGCTGCCGGCCACTCCTAGCAAACAAACTACAGCTTGGGATCTGGAACTGTGGTCATTCTACACGTCCTGGGATTATCCTGAGTCCAGCGCAATAAAGTCTAGCAGCAAGTTCTATCACCTGCGCCCCCCCCCTCGCCGACCCCTGGCAGAGAAACGCCGGCTCAGGATCCAAATGAGAAACCCCAACCCCTGCTGGCACTCCCCTGAGAGTACCTCCATAAGCTTGCCCTAGCAGAGGAGAAGGTCAGAGGGGAAGGACAGAGAGGCAGCCTGCCAAGGACACAGCACCCTCTCTCCAGCTCACCCAGCGGCCCCTAGCAGAGAAACCCAAGCTCTGGATCTGAGGACACTCAACCCTACCCGGTACTCTCTTGGGATCAGCAAACATAGATTCTACCGCTAGGCTGCTTCTGGCAGAGAGATCTGGGCCCGGGATCTGGGACTGAGTACACTCATCCTAACTCTTTCCCGTGCCACCCAGGGACCAGTCAACATAACCCCTCCTGGCAGAGGGAAAGGACAAAGAGGCAGCACACAGGAAAGGTGGACACCGAGTTCTGAGGCCACAGTGTCACAGAGCTGACTGTTAGCCTACCCGTGCACTTCCGCAGCAGGACCAAAACAGTAGTGAGCAAGGGGAACCCCTGTGCATTCCAACTGGTCCTGCAAGAGAGTGAGTGAGCCTTCTAGGGAGAGATTGCCCCAGACCCAAGGCCTCTCCACAGAAGCAACCAGACGAGATCCCTGCCACCCACACCCCTAGTGTGGGCATCATAGGGATTCTTGGGATAGCGAACCCAACATTGAAGCCTCTGCCTTGCGGGTCCACCAGGGTAATCCAGGCAAACAATCCCTGGATCTCAGTCAGAACTGTAAATAGTGGCTTGCAGGCCACTGCAATAGTCAGAGAATCCGCGTATGCACACTGCGCCCGCTAAAAGCGCATGCGAATAGCACCAGCGTCACGTTCCTTACTTAGGCAAAACTGAAAACACAGTGCACACTCCCAAAGCAGTGAACCTCTCTCATCTTCCTGAAAAAACAGTCCAGAAAACAGAAAGAGAGGATCATAGCCCAAACTACAATCTCGAGGAACACCCAGTGAGGATTATAAATAACCAGATGGCTAGAGGCAGACCTAAGAACACTCCCAACAAAAATCAGGACATAATGACCTCACCAGCAACCCCACAAAACAATGGACACTTCAATTCACTAGATATACAAGAAAACGACCTCAAAACTATGTTTCTCCAGCTATTAGAGGCCCATAAAGAGGCAATGAACAAAGCCCTCAGAGAAAGAACCAAAGAAATTGAGACTAACCAAAAGGAAACAAATCGTGCTCTCAGAGAAATGACCACGAAAATTGAGGCAAACAGAGAAGAAATGCACAAAGATCTCAAAGAAATGTCCACACAAATGAAGGCAAATAAAAAAGAAATAAACAAAGCTCTCATAGAAATACAGGCAATTATACCCAAAGAAGTAGAGGCACAATTAGTGATACATAGAGAGGAAACGGACAAAAAAATAGAAGCTATCATTTAAAAGTAGGAGTCCACATTCAAACAGATGAAGGAAATGGTGCAAGACATGAAAACAGAATTAGAATCAATAAAGAAAACACAAATAGAGAAAAACCAGGAGCTGGAGAACTACAAAGGTAAGCATCACCAACAGAATACAAGAGATGGAAGAAAGAATCTCAGGAGCCGAAGATACACTTGTGGAAATTGACACGTCTCTCAAAGAAAAAATAAAATCAGAAAAGTTCCAAACACAAAGCATCCAAGAAATCAAGGACACCATGAAAAGACAAAACCTAAGAATAATAGGAGTAGAAGAAAAAGAAGACATGAGGCTCAAAGGTCCGGAAAATATTTTCAAGAAAATTATAGAAGAAAACTTTCCCAACTTAAAGAAGGAGATGTCCATAAACATACAAGAGGCCTACAAAACACCAAGTAGACTAGACCAGAAAAGAAATTCTTCACGTCACATCATAGTCAAAACACTGAACCTACAAAAAAAAGAAAAAATTCTAAAAGCAGCAAGGGAAAAAGGCCAAGTAACATATGAAGGTAGACCTATCAGAATCACACCAGATTTCTCAACAGAAACTATGAAAGCCAGAAGGGCCTGGACAGAAATCATGAAGTCCTTAAGGGACCACAGATTCCAACCCAGAAAAAACTTTCAATCGACATGGACGGAGAATTCAAGATATTCCAAGACAAAACCAAATTTAAACAATATCTACATAGTAACCCAGCTCTACAGAAGTTACAAGAAGGGAAACTCCAAACCAAAGAAAACAACTACATCGAAGGAAACAGAGGAAATAGATAACTACACAACAAAAAAACCAAAAGAAGACAAGCAATGAAACTCAGTGACACCACCAACACCACATCTAAAGTAAGTAACAATTGTTGGTCACTAGTTTCTATCAACATCAACGGACTCAACTCCCCAATTAAAAGACACAGACTAACAGAATGGTTGTGGAAACAGGATCCATCATTCTGTTGCATCCAAGAAACACACCTATGCAACAAAGATAAACACTACCTCAGAGTAAAGGGTTGGAAAAATGTCTTTCAAGCAAATGGTTCCAGAAAACAAGCAGGAGTAGCCATCCTAATATCTAATAAAATAGACTTTCAACCCAAGTTAATCAAAAAAGATAAGGACGGCCACTATATTCTCATCAAAGGAAAAATCCACCAAGAGGACATCACAATTTTGAATATCTATGCCCCAAATACAAGAGCACCTACATTCGTAAATGAAACAATATTAAAGCTTAAATCACACATTGATCCTAAAACCCTAATAGTGGGAGACTTCAACACTCCACTCTCACCAAGGGACAGATCAACTAGACAGAAAACAAATAGGGAAATAAAAACACTTACAGAGACCCTAAATCAAATGGACCTAATAGACGTCTACAGATCTTTTCATCCAAACTCAAAAGAGTATACCTTCTTTTCAGCACCACATGGAACCTTCTCCGAAAAAATAGACCATATAGGTGGTCATAAAGCAAGCCTCAACAGATACAAAAAGATTGAAATAATCCCTTGTATTCTATCTGACCACCATGGACTTAAGCTGGACCTCAACAACAACAGAAATAACAAACAGCCTACACGCACATGGAAACTGAACAACTTGTTACTCAACGACACCTGGGTTAAGGAAGAAATAAAGAAAGAAATTAAAGACTTCCTAGAATTCAATGAAAATGAAGGCACAACATTCCCAAATTTATGGGACACATTGAGCAGTGCTCAGGGGAAAATTTATAGCACTAAGTGCCTGCAAGAAGAAATTCGTAATATCACATACAAACAACTTACTGGCCCAACTGAAAACCCTAGAAAAAAAACAAGCAGATACACCCAAGAGGAGCAGACTGCTGGAAATAATCAAACTCAGGGCTGAAATCAATCATTTAGAAACAAATAAAACTATTCAAAGAATCAATGAAACAAAAAGCTGGTTCTTTGAGAAAATCAACAAGATAGACAAACCCTTAGCCAAACTAACTAAAAAGCAGAGAGAATCTATCCAAATCAACAAAATCAGAGATGAAAAGGGTGACATAACTACAGACACTGAGGAAATTCAAATAATCATTAGGTCATACTACAAAACCTATATGCCACAAAATTTGAAAATCTAAATGAAATGGACAATTTTCTTGATAGATTCCATCTTCCAACATTAAGTCAAGATCAGGTAGAAAGACTGAACAGCCCTATATCCCCCAAGAAAATTGAAGCAGTCATTCACAGTCTCCCCTCCAAAAAAAGCCCTGGGCCAGATGGTTTCAGCGTGGAATTCTACCAGACCTTCAAAGAAGTGCTCACACCAATTCCCCTCAAACTACTCAACAAAGTAGAAACAGAAGGTACATTACCAAACTCATTCTATGAAGCAACAGTCACCCTGATACCTAAACCACACAAAGACCCAACAAAAAAAGAGAACTTCAGACCTATCTCTCTTATGAACATTGACGCAAAAATACTCAATAAAATACTTGCAAACTGAATCCAAGAACACATCAAAGATATCATCCACCATGACCAAGTAGGCTTCATCCCAGGCATGCAAGGGTGGTTCAACATACGGAAATCCATCAATGTAATCCACCACATAAACAAACTGAAGGAGAAAAACCACATGATCATCTCCTTAGATGCTGAAAAAAGCATTTGACAAAATCCAACACCCATTCATATTTAAAGTCTTGGAGAGATCAGGAATACAAGGCACATATCTAAACATAGTAAAGACAATATACAGCAAGCCTATAGCCAACATCAAACTCAATGGAGAGAAACTTAAATCAATCCCACTGAAATCAGGGACAAGACAAGGCTGCCCACTCTCTCCCTACCTCTTCAACATAGTACTTGAAGTCCTAG
>NW_026590677.1:125874-249979 GCF_907164565.1 Psammomys obesus | reverse complement strand
CAAGGGAGGAGCAGTCCTGTTAGGCCACAGAGGAGAGCTTTGCAGCCAGTCCTGAAGATACCTGATAAAACAGGATCAGATGAATGGGGAGGAGGTCCCCCCATTAGTGGACTCGGCAAGGGGCACGGTGGAGATGAGGGAGGGAGGGAGGGATTGGGAGGGAATGAGGGATCGGGACACGGCTGGGATACAGAGTTAATAAAATGTAACTGATAAGAAAAAAATAAAATTAAAAAAAAAATCCTTGATCTTCTTTAGTTATCTTGTTGCACTAGGTAGAACTTCAAGTTCTATATTGACTATGTAGGGAGAGAGTGAGCAGCTTTATCTTGTCCCTGATTTTAGCAGAATTTTTTTAAGTTTCTCTCCGTTTAACTTACTGAAGGCTATTGGTTTTTTGTATATTGCCCTCATTGTGCTTAGGTGTATGCCTGTATCTCTGATATCTCCAAAGCTTTTAACATGAAAGGTGTTTTTTTTTTCCTTCAGTTTGTTTATATGGTTGACTACACTGATGGGTTTTCATATAATGAACCATCCCTTCACCCCTGGTATGAAGTCTATTTGATCCTGGTGGATAATGTTTTTAAAGTATTCTTGGATTCTGTTTTAAGTATTTTTTTTTTTTTTTTTAGTATATTGGTGTCTATGTGCATGAGTGATACTCTTACTTTGTTGAGTCTTTGTATGGTTTTGGTATCAGGGTGACTGTAGTTTCATAGAATGAGTTTCAAAATGTTCCTTCTGTTTCATTTTTATGGTATAGTTTGAGGAATATTGGTATTAGCTCTTCTTTGAAATTCTGGTAGAATTCTGAACTAAAACCATCTGACCCAGAGCTATTATTTTTTTCCCAATTGGGAAAATTTTAATGACTGCTTCTATTTTCTTGAGAATTAAAGGTATATTTAAATTGTCTTCCTAATCTTGATTGAACTTTAGTATGTGTTATCTGTCAAGAAGCTCCTCACTTTTATTTCAATTACCTAATTCTATGATGTATATTCTTTTGAAGTAAGGCCTAATGATTCTTTGAATTTCCCCAGTGTCTGTTGTTATATCACCATTTTCATTTCTGAGTTTGTTGATTTGGATACTGTTTCTTTGCCTTCTAGTTAGTTTAGATTAGTGTTTTCATATCTTATTGATTTTCTCAAAGAATGTGCTATTAGTTTTGTTGAATCTTTGTATTATTCTTTTTGTTTTTAATTTATTGATTTTTACCCCGAGTTTGATTATTTCCTTTCATCTACTTCTCTTCAGTGTATTTGCTTCATTTATTTCTACAACTTTCAGATGTAATAAAATCTTTCAGATGTAATAAAAAAGTCCATGAATGAAGAGAATGTGCAGGGTGTGTGTAGTACTACAGAAGGGTGTGAAAGGGAATGCATTTATGTGTGTAGGATGAGAGCCAGAGCCACATGGAGGACAATAGGCTAAAGAATTGGACTCTAGATTCTGAAAGGAAGTCTACAAGCAAATTATCTGTACATAACTCCAGAATGGTCTCAAAACATAAGCTGCTGCAGTGGGGATGTTGTGTATTGAGTAAACTGCACACTGCAGTTTTGACTCCCAGTTGTTACAAACTTACAAGCAAGATATTTATGCTGTGTGGAGAAGAAGATCAGACAGAAACAATCAGGGCTTGCAGTGAGGAAAAATAAATAAAAACAGATTTTTCCCCATGTTTTGAAAGGGCTAAAATAGCAGAATTGACTCCATTTTGGTTTTCATACTTCATCCAAGGCTAGCTTATCAGTGGAGTAATTTAGATCAGATCCCACCTTTGAGCTCTGAGAAAAACCAAAGAATGTTCTTGGCAGTTGCAGCTAGACATAGCAACCGAGGCCAACTGAAAAAGACAGGGTCAATTAAGGAAAAACATAAGTTGTTCTCAAGGTTGAAATGTTCCTTTAGACAAGCTGTTCCTCTCTGTGGTTTGGCCAGATGCCGTTAACCAATTAGGTCAAAGTGCATTTCATTCTTTTACCCTTTGTCAACCATGTAATGCCAAGGCTTGGAAGCCCCTGCTTATGGTTTTGTCCATTAAAAATAAAAAATTAAAAAAGAAAAAATAAAAGAAACCCTGTTCCCTTGGAGCTCGGGGTTGTTTTTTCCCTACTGCTTCATCAGGAGGGATTGTGTCCCAAGCTCGTGTTTGTAATAAAAAGATTCTCTTGCATTTGCATCGGTCTCCTGTTCCTTGTGGTCTCAGGGGTCTTAAGATCTGAGCATAACAGTTTCTCTTGTCCGTTGGTGTATATTGAGGTCAGATTTGATAAGTTTAGAAGCTAGGTGTATCAGGACACAGTTCCCCTGAATGAGGAATCCCAGGCCTGGGTCCAAAGTCTTGTAGGGCCCCGGAGGAAATTGAACTGAGAAGACATAGGCTGTACATGGATCATCATTCATTGAACAGGGGCCAGGGTGAAATCTGAGCACAAACATATTCTTTACCTGATACCAAGATTTTCAAGATAAGCCAAGAGGACATTAAACCCTGCTGAAAAAGCAAAGACAGACTCAGAGAAGCACTTAAGCCAAGTTAGAGAACTCACCAATTGTCAGTGTTGGATGGAGTGCCGAGCAGTATGGACCAGAAAGCAGATAGATCTGTTACAGATGTTGTTATGCCTAGATCATGAGACTCACAAGAGACCACCAGAAACATGAGTCTGATGCAAGCACACAAGGGTCTTTATTCAAGCTGGAGCTTTGGCCGCCAATCATCCCTGATGTATTAGTTCAGAAAGAGCAACTCTAAGCCTCAGGAGGGCAGAGTTTTTAAAGGGAAAAACAGCAAGAGGGGAATTCCAAGCCTTGGTGTTACAGAATTTGGTAAAAGGGGAGGAGATAGATTGAGACAGACTGACCTTTAAGCTAATTGGCTCAGGCCAGTTGGCCAAACTGCAAGGGGGAAACAGACTACTGAAAAGGAACATCTTGACCTAGGAACTATGTATGTACTTTTGTTTCACTGTAGGTTCCCAGATGCAGAGCCTGATTATTCTTGCCAAATTCCTCCTGTGGGCCCACTTGCACTTGCCAAATTTCTCCTGTGATTTTTCGTTTTCTAGTTTCTTTCTGTGGGTTTTTTAACTGCTAAGTTCCTGGTGGGAGAACTTGAGTCACTTAAAGTACAGGACCATTCAAAATGGTGTCTGAAAGACATGATGGAGTTAGTTCTGCTCTTGATCTCTCTCAATGTAAGAAGAGACAAAATCCCAGTGTGACCAGACAACAGGAGACTCCCTCGAGGTCATGGCACCAATGTTATAAAATATAATGCAGGGAAGGGTTACCTTTGGCAGGCTGAGCAGAGGTGCGCCTTTCAGAAATGATGCCATGTAAAAGATCTGGTGTAAAAGAGGTTTATTGGGGGAGAGTAGAGGAGTGAGGAAAAGAAATAAAGGTATGACTAGTGTATAGAGGAAATTTAATCCAGCAGCATGCCTACTCTAGGTGGAATACAGACAAACCCTTACCACACACCCTTAGCACACACCTTTATTCCTTCTGGTTGAAATATAGATATGCCCTTAGTACAAACCCTTAATCCCAAACAATGAAGGTAAAGCTAATTGGTAGGAGGAAGCAGCCAGGTTTGAATTTGTTTGTGAGTTGAAGCCAGAAAGCAGCATAGAGAGAGAAAAAAAAAAACAGCAGTATTACTAGGATAGTTTCATAGAGACAGTTGAGGAGAAAAGAAGCTAGACACAGGTGAAGATAGAATGAGACAGAGACAAAAATGAGAAAAGATTGCTAGAGTTAGTTTGAGGAAAGAGCAATTCAGTCGGAAGCTAAGTGAAGTCAGTTTGAAACAGCTTGAAGAGGCATCTGAGCCAGAAGAGCTGAGTTGAGACAGCTACCCAGACTTCAGAAAGAACAAGTAAGGGAGAGATTATTCAGCAGTAAGTTTCAGATGCTGAAAGTATTATAAGCCTAGATTAAATTGTGTGGAAGATAGAAGAATCCAGGACTAGGCCTAAGTTACCAAGAAAGCAGCAAGCCTCTGAGATTACAATTACATCAGGCAAATAAAAGTTACTTTTGCACAAGTGGGCATATAGACAGGCAGACAGACAAGGAACAGAGACATGAGGACAGAGAGAGATGGGTAGAGAGGGAGAGAGAGGGTGCACATGCTGGGAATACAGAGCTTGCTCAGATAGTTTTATGGACACAATATACAAAGGATTTTTTTTTTTAGGACTTCCATTCCTAGCTCATGAAGACATCTCCATTCCTGTTTCCTTAGGATGTCTTTGCTCTAGTCAGAGATTTCTACTACCACCTTACTGGATGCACTCTGTTTCTACCAACTATTTCTCTGTGCTTTTCTATCTATGTAAAATTAATTAATTCTTCAGCACATTGACTAATCTTAATAGTTAAGAAATATTAGCAACAACAATCCAGTGTTATTTACCTCTTCTGAACTGTTCCTCTAACTTGGAACTGAATGTCAATATGTCTTGAAAGGATGTGCTTTTTTCCTGATGTCTACATTGTTAATTTTAACAGTTATGGTTAGTGTTTATTTAAATCATCTAACAAATGATTTTTTGAAGAATTCTAGTAAAATAAATACAAGTAAAAGTGTCAGTCTTTTCCTCCTCCATCCTTCCCTCATTCTTTCTTTTTCTTTTTTTTCTTTGAAGCTCATGGCAGACTTTCAACTTGCTATGTAGATGCTAGTGAACTCCAATGTGCAGTTCTCTGTCTACACTGCTCAAATGCTGGATTCCAGGTTGGCAATTGGACCTCTTTTGGCTTAGGTAGTCATATTCTTTCATTTCACAGGAATGAATTTTTATGAATAGTATGATTTAATAGTGATGCTTAAAATTACATTTATTTTTCCTCAATAAAAATATGTATGTATTGTGTTTATGACAAAGCCTTTGATGTATAATTAAAATAAATCCCACTATCAGGTCTTTTGTTATAAAAATAGTAAAATATTTTTATTTACACTGAATTTTCAAAGAGAATCTTTGATACATTCATTCTGTACAATCTCCCAAGCTTAGAAGTTCTCTGTATCAGAGAATTTTGTATTTCTTAACTGCCAAATGAATATTTCATATTTGTAATAAGCAGAGATGTTACTCTTTTTTTTGGAGAGGGAAAAACTCATCTTTGATAATCCCACATTGTTTATCAAACCACCTTGAAAATGTCGCCTTGCTTTTCTTATTGACTAATTATAATTTGAATGTGTTTTGGCACCATCTTATAGTACAGAACCTGATTTCAGATGTCTAATGTAGCAAACTTGTCCTTTTTCATTTTCTTTAAAGTAAAGCCCTTTGAAAACGTTAGGATTTGAAGTGTTTCTAAGAAAATATGGTTCTCTAACAAAATTTTAAAAATTAACAGGCTGTGTGTGTGTGTGTGTGTGTGTGTGTGTGTGTGTGTGTTTAGGTAGGTAGATAGGTAGGTTGGTAGGGTAAAGTAATTGGGAAGAAAGAAGACTACAGAGCAATACAGAAGACTAATGTGGGATATACTGCAGTAAAATTTCTGTTAAAGGGTGCAGGAACAGTTTGTCATTAATATGCATATCAGACAACATCATAGTAGTTGCCTGGAAACAAGTAATTGGGAGTCAAATAATGAAAAGACTTATTCCCCTTCAACTTTAAAACTACTAGAAAAATGGATAGTGACCAAATTAACTCATGGAATTCAGTGCTGCGAAACCTGCTTCTAAAAAATAAACATACTTTTTTTACTGTTTTTTTATTTTTATTTTTTATTATTAGTTAAGTTTTATTAACTCTGTATCCCAGTTGTATCCTGCTCCTTCATTTCCTCCCAATCCTTCCCTCCCTCCTTCCTTCCATCCCTCATCTCCTCCTTGCCCCTTTCCAAGTCCACTGATTGGGGAGGACCTCCTCCCCTTTCATCTGACCCTGTTTTATCAGGTATGTTCAGGATTGGCTGCAAAGTCTTCCTCTTTGGCCTAGCAGAACTGTTCCTCTGTTGTGGGGTGGGGAATTGGTTTCCCATAAACATACTTTTAGTTATCCTGTCACCTTAGCATTTTTTCAATGAGATACTGAGAATCAGTATTAATTAACACCCCCAAAATTTTGAAAAATACAATGGGAAAAGCTGAAATAAAAACTTTATGGGAAGATTTGACATCATATCAATGATAAGGTATCTCTTAGGACAACCTTTTTTATGACACATGATAATGGCATTCTGAAATATTCTGTCCTGTTGAGAGAGGTGCCTGTTAACATGACAGTTTAAATAAATGCTTAAAAGAGTCCCTGTAACAGAAACATGAAACTTCAGAAATGAATTCAGAATATTCAGAGTGAATGATAAAATGCTGCTCTGGGGTTTCCAGTGGAAGATATAAGAATATTATATAGTGAGATGAGAAGGTCTCTCTGGTTAATGCCCTTCCTGGTAAGCACAGAAGATATTCCACGTATTAAACTTGACAGGACAAATGCATATGCTTTTATATAAGGTAGTATATCATATAAGTGTGATGGGAAACAAAAAACAAAACAGTAGAAAAGAAACTGGTCCAGAAATTCTAACATTTTTTGCTCAAAAATAAAACTTATCAGTGATCCTTTATTTTTAATGTAGTTAAATGTCTATTTTTAAGCACTAGACACTTCTGTATTAAACTAATATATTCTGGGCTTACTACTACATAACCTTAAAGGTATTATTTATCCAACAAGCATTTACCAGTTATATAATGAGAATATATTCTGTCCAGGGTCCTATGTAAAAAGATATGAAAGTGATAAAACTTCACGGCATAAAATTTGGTGCCCATGGCCTAGTGAAGAACAAAGTATGTGAGTTCTATGGGTCCACAATTGTCATAGTTCAATGAACTTGTATAGCACAATGTTGCACAATAGTTTCCAGAAATGTAGAAGTAATACATTATCATCACTTAGAGAACTTGGAAAAAATTCAATTTTCTCAAATTGGGTTTAAAATCACGAATAAGGAGAGGGCAGAGCCAAGATGGCGACTAGCACACACAGTTTCTGAGCTATGGAAGAGCTAAACATCTGAGTTGGTAAGTGGAAGGACCTCTAACCCAGGAAAACAACAATGAGGCTTTCTAAACAACAGGGAACATTGCAGGAGGTGAAAACTTTGGTCTCGGGTTACCCGGGGACTTGTTTGGGGAAGGTGAGAAACGATCCTTTGAACTCCCAGCACTCCCCTCCCCCAGACCTCACTCCTCCTAGGCACAGCAGACTCATCTTTCTCAGCACAGACCTAACTGCTTGGGGTCTGCAGCCGCTGAGGCGGAGCTCCAAGCCCTTTAGCAGCAGTACCTGTCTCGGAGTCCCAGATTCGCAAGGCGGCTGCACCATCCTCCCAGGGCCCAAGTCTGCTAGATGCCATACTAGCTCTGCAGGATCGCAATCACTGACGGTACGGCCCACCCAATCCCACAGTGACAGAGAATACCCTATATACTCACCAGAACCAGGCAGAAACGCCATACAAGCTAGTCACACCAGGCACTGGGCCTCCCAAGCTTGGAGAGCACAGTGAAGAGACCCAAGGATTTCCCAGAAAGCATCTGGACTAGCAACCCAGTCTCCAGTTACAGCGGAACTTCCTAACCTGGCGGTGGAGCAGCACTGAGATGGTGAGGCGCATCAGCCCTCCAGTTTAAGACTAACCAGGGCCAAACCAGACAACAGTGAGCCTGGTTACCCCGATCCCTACTTACGTGACAACCTTGAAATCTTCAGCTGCAGCTAGACCTCATAACCTGGCAGTGACAGCAGCAAGAAGCTGGCAGAGCACATCAAAGAAGCAGGGCCAAACAAGAGAGCAGAGAGTCCAGATACCCCGATATCTGCCAAGTGACCTGCCAGTAAGTGAGTGCACCCTTGAGAATCTGCAGATCCCCAGATCCTGGGCGCTTCTAAAACAGAAGCCAGGCATCGAACCCCCTCCCACCCATATACCCACTTTGGGCAACAGAGGGGCACTTGGGATATTGAAGTTCCTGCTCTGTGGGTCTAATTGAGGAGTTAAGGCAGTTAATGCCAGAAATTGCTCTGTGATCATCACTAGCGCCTGATACATATACAGTGCAGAGCCCCTCCCACACAATCAAGGGTTCAACATTATCCATCACTCTGTCCCTTGAGACACACGTCCATGCACACTTCCACACAAACACACACTTCCACACGCACACACACAAACACACGCACGCAGGCACACACGCACACCTGCATTTGCCCCGTTTGTGCCTGCGTACTTTTCTCCCACAGGGACAGCACACACTGAGGACACGGGACCTCTCAGGTTCCTGAAGAACTCTCCAGATGCCAGAGAGAGACAGTACCAGTATGACCTGCAGAATCCAAAAACAAACAGGGAAGGTTTCAGATAAGCCAATGGCCATGGGTAGGTGAAAGAACACTTCCAACATAAATCAGGACATCATGAATTCACCAGCAAACCCCAAAATTGATGGATACTCCAATTCATCAGAAGCATAGGAAAATGACTTTAAAGCCATGTTTACCCAATTATTTGAGGCTCATAAGGAGGAAATGAACAAATCTTTCAAAGAGTTGGCCAGTCATTGGAGGTAAAGAAAGAAGAAATAGACAAAATCCTTAAAGAAACACAGGCAAACATAGCTGAACAAATAGAGGCACAAATAGAGATAAAATTAGTGGCATATAAAAAGGAAATGAACAAAGAAATAGAGACCATTGTAGAGAGACAGGAATCCAAATTCAAACAGATGAAAGAAATGGTGCAAGGCATGAAAACAGAATTAGAATCAATAAAGAAAAAACAAACTGAGAAAACCCTTCAGCTGGAGAACTTGGAGAAAAGATCAGGAACCACAAAAGTAAGCATCACCAACAGAATACAAGAGATGGAAGAGAGAATCTCCGGAGCTGAACACCCACTTGCTGAAATTGATACTTCTCTCAAAGAAAAAGTAAAATCAAAAAAGTTCCAATCACAAAATATCCAAGAAATCAAGGATGCAATGAAAAGACAAAATCTAAGAATAGGAATTGATGAAAAAGAAGACTCCAGGCTCCAAGGTCCAGAAAATATTTTCAAGAAAATTATAGAAGAAAATTTTCCCAACTTAAAGAAAGAGATGTCCATAAATATACAAGAGGCCTACAGAACACCAAATAGACTAAACCAGAAAAGAAACACAACACGTCACATCATAGTCAAAACACTAAATCTACAGAACAAAGAAAAGATATTAAAAGCAGCAAGGGAAAAAGGCCAAGTAACATATGAAAGTAGACCTATGAGAATCACACCGGACTTCTCTTCAGAAACTATGAAAGCCAAAAGGGCCTGGGCAAGTATCATGGAGACTCTAAGAGATCACAAATGTCAACCCAGACTACTATACCCTGCAAAGCTTTCAATCAACATATATGGAGAAAACAAAATATTCCATGGCAAAACTAAATTTACACAATATCTACACAGCAAACCAAACCTACAAAAGATACTAGAAGGAAAACTCCAATCCAACGAAAACAACTTCACCCAAGAAAACAGGGCATACAGATACTATCCCAACAAAATGAATAGAAAACAAGCAATGAAACAGGGTAAGATCACCGACTCTATTACAAAAGGAACAAAAATGAATTGGTCACTATTATCTATCGATATCAATGGACTCAACACACCAGAAGCAAGATCCAACATTCTGTTGCATCCAAGAAACACACCTGTGCTACAAAGATAAACACTACCTCAGAGTAAAGGGCTGGAAAAATGTTTTTCAAGCAAATGATTCCAGAAAACAAGCTGGAGTAACCATCCTAATATCTAGTAAAATAGACTTTCATCCAAAGTTAATCAAAAAAGATAAGGAGGACCACTATATTCTCAGCAAAGAAAAAAATCCACTAAGAGGACATCACAATCTTGAATATCTATGCCCCAAATACAAGAGCACCTACATTCGTAACTGAAACATTATTAAAGCTTAAATCATACATTGATCCTAACACCTTAATAGTGGGAGACTTCAACACCCCACTCTCATCAACTAGACAGACACCAAATAGGGAAATAAAAGCACTCACAGAATCCCTAAATCAAATGGACCTAATAGATGTCTACAGATCTTTTCACCTAAACTCAAAAGAGTACACCTTCTTTTCAGCACCAAATGGAACCTTCTCCAAAATAGACCATATAGTGGGTCACAAAGCAAGCCTCAACAGATACAAAAGGATTGAAATAATCCCTTGTATACTATCTGACCACCATGGCTAAAGATGGACATCAACAACAACAAAAACAACAAAAAGCTGACACGTACCTTGGAAACTGAACAACTTACTACTCAATGACAGTTGGGTTAAGGAAGAAATAAAGAAAGAAATTAAAGACTTCCTAGAATTCAATGAAAATGAAGGCACAACATACCCAAATTTATGGGACACATTGAAAGCAGTGCTCAGAGGAAAATTTATAACACTAAGTGCCTGCAAGAAGAAATCCGTAACATCACATACAAACAACTTAATGGCCCAACTGAAAACCCTAGAAAAAAAAAGAAGCAGATACACTCAAGAGGAGCAGACAGCTGGAAATAATCAAACTCAGGGCTGAAATCAATCAATTAAAAACAAATAAACTATTCAAAGAATCAATGAAACAAAAGGCTGGTTCTTTGAGAAAATCAACAAGATAGACAAACCCTTAGGCAAACTAACCAAAAAGAGAGGAATCTATCCAAATCAGCAAAATCAGAAATGAAAATGGGGACATAACTACAGACACTGAGGAAATCCAAACAATTATTAGGTGATACTACAAAAGCCTATATGCCACAAAATTTGAAAATCTAAATGAAATGGATAATTTTCTTGACAGATTCCAACTACCAAAAATTAAATCAAGATCAGGTAGAAAGAATGAATCGCCCTATATCTCCCAATGAAATTTAAGCAGTTATTAAGAATGACAACACATGCTGGAGAGGTTGTGGTGAAAGGGGAACACTCCTCCATTGTTGGTGGGAATGTAAACTAGTACAACCACTTTGGAAGTCAATCTGGCGCTTTCTCAGACAATTAGGGGTAGTGCTACCTAAAGACCCAGCTATACCACTCCTAGGTATATACCCAAAATTTGCTCACGTACACAACAAGGACATTTGTTCAACCATGTTTGTAGCAGCTTTATTTGTAATAGCCAGAACTTGGAAACAACCCAGATGTCCATCAACAAGAGGAATGGATAGAGAAATTGTGGTATTTTTACACAATGGTGTACTACTCAGCAATCAAATGGGAGGAAATCATGAAATTTGCAGGCAAATGGTGGTATCTAGAAAAGATCATTCTGAGTGAAGTATCCCAGAAGGAGAAAGACAAACTTGATATATACTCGCTTATATAGATCTACAAGATATGATAAACATAATGAAATCTACACACCTAAAGAAGATAATCAAGAAAGTGGACATGGGCGAAGATGATCAATCCTCATTTAGAAATACAAATGGGATGTACATTGACCATATGACAGGAGTCTACCGCAAAAGGCATCTGAAAGACTCTAACTAGCAGTCTTTCAAAGCAGACACTAAGACTCATAACCAAACCCTCGGCAGAGTGCAGGGAATCATATGAAAGAAGGGGAGTTAGTATCATATGGAAAGGATAGGAGCTCTACAAGTACCAAATATATCCGGGCACAGGGTCTTTTCTGAGACTGACACTCAACCAAGGACCATCTATGGATATAAGCTAGAACTTCTGCTCTGATGTGGCCCGTGGTATCTCAGTAACCAAGTAGTTTTCTAAAGTAAGTAGAACAAGGACTATTTCTAACAGGATCTCAAGAACAGGCTCTTTTAACTCCCCACACTCCCCAGGGGAGGAGCAGTCCTGTTAGGCCACAGAGGAGGACTTTGCAGCCAGCCTTGAAGATAGCTGATAAAACAGGGTCAAATGAAAGGAGAGGAGGTCCTCCCTATCAGTGGAATTGGAAAGAGGCAAGGAGGAGACCAGGGAGGGAGTTGGGGAGGGGGAGGGAATGAGGAAGCGAGATACAGCTGGGACACAGAGTTAACAAATTGTAACTAAAAAGAAAAATTAAAATAAAAAAAAAGAATCTCCCCTCCAAAAAAAGCCCTGGGCCAGATGGCTTCAGCTCAGAATTCTACAAGACCTTCAAAGTAGTGCTAACACCAATTCTCCTCAAACTATTCCACAAAATAGAAACAGAAGGAACACTACCAAACTCATTCTATGAAGCCACAGTCACCTTGTACCTAAACCACACAAAGATCGAACAAAAAAAGACAACTTCAGACCTATCTCTCCTATGAATATTGATGCAAAAATACTCAAAAAAATACTTGCAAACCGAATCCAAGAACACATCAAAGATATCATCCACCATGACAAGTAGGCCTCATCCCAGACATGCAAGGGTGGTTGAACATACAGAAATCCATCAATGTAATCCTCCACATAAACAAACTGAAGGAGAAAAACCACATGATCATCTCCTTAGATGCTGAAAAAGCATTTGACAAAGTCCAACACCCATTCATGTTTAAAGTCTTGGAGAGATCAGGGATACAAGGCACATACCTAAAGATAATAAAGGCAATATACAGCATGCCTATAGCAAACATCAAACTCAATGGAGAGAAACTTAAATCAATCCCACTGAAATCAGGGACAAGACAAGGTTGCCAATTGTCTCCATATCTCTTCAATATAGTACTTGAAGTCCTAGCCAGAGCAATAAGACAACTAAAGGAGATCAAGGGGATACAAATTGGAAAGGAAGAGGTAAGTGTCACTATTTGCAGATGATATAATAGTATACATGAGCCACCCCAAAAATTCAAGCAGAGAACTCCTTCAGCTGATAAACACCTTCAGCAAAGTGGCAGGATACAAAATCAACTCAAAAAAAATCAGAAGCCCTCCTGTATACAGAAGACAAAAAGGCTGAGAAAGAAATTAGGGAAACAACATCCTTCACAATAGCCACTAATAACATAAAGTACCTTCGTGTGACTCTAACCAAGCAAATAAAAGACCTATTTGAGAAAAACTTCAAGTCTCTGAAGAAAGAAATCAAAGAAGATCTCAGAAGATGGAAAGATCTCCCGTGCTCATGTATTGGTAGGATTAACATTGTGAAAATGCCATCCTGCCAAAAGCAATCTACAGATTCAATGCAATTCCCATCAAAATACCAACTCAATTCTTTAAAGACCTTGAAAAAAAGATTCTCAGCTTCATATGGAGAAACAAAAAACCCAGAATCTCCAAAACAATCCTGTACAACAACAGATCATCTGGAGGTACCTCTATCCCCTATCTCAAGTTGTACTACAGATCAATAACATTAAAAACTGCATGGTATTGGCATAAAAACAGAAAGGAAGATCAATCGAACCGCATTGAAGACCCAGAAATAAACCCACACACCTATGAATACTCGATTTTTGACAAAGAAGCCAAAACCATTCAATGGAAAAAAGACAGCATCTTCAACAAATGGTGCTGGTCCAACTGGATGTCTACATGCAGAAAAATGAAAATAGATCCATATTTATCACCCTGCGCAAAACTAAAGTCAAAGTGGATCAAGGATCTCAACATAAAACCATATACTATAAATCAGTTGGGAAAAAAAGTAGGGAACAGCCTAGAACTCATTGGCAAAGGAGACAACTTCCTGAACAGAACACCAACAGCACAGACTCTAAGAGCAACAATCAATAAATGGGACCTCATGAAACTGAAAAGCTTCTGTAAAGCAAAGGGCACCATCATCAAAACAAAACAACTTCCTGCAGATTGGGAAAGAATCTTCACCAACACTTTATCTGACAGAGGGTAATATCCAGTATATATAAAGAACTAAAGTAGCAGAAAAGCAACAAACCAAGTAATCCAATTAAAAAATGGGGAATAGAGCTAAACAGAGAATTCTCTGTAGAGGAATGTAGAATGGCAGAGAAACACTTAAAGAAATGCTCATCCTCATTAGCCATCAGGGAAATGCAAATCAAAACGACCCTGAGATATCACCTTACACCCATCAGAATGGCCAAGATGAAAAACTCAAGGGACAACATATGCTGGAGAGGTTGTGGAGAAAGGGGAACCCTCCTCCATTGCTGGTGGGAATGTAAACTGGTACAACCTCTTTGGAAGTCAATCTGGCACTTTCTCAGACAATTAGGAATAGTGCTTCCTCAAGACCCAGCTATACCACTGCTAGGCATATACCCAAAAGAGGCGCAAGTACACAACAAGGACATTTGTTCAACCATGTTTGTAGCAGGTTTATTTGTAATAGCCAGAACCTGGAAACAACCCAGATGTCCATCAACGGAGGAATGGGTACAGAAATTGTGGTATTTTTACAAAATGGAATACTACTCAGCAATGAAAAAACAGGAAATCATGAAACTTGCAGGCAAATGGTGGGATCTAGAAAAGATCATTCTGAGTGAAGTATCCCAGAAGGACCAAGACAAACATGGAATATACTTGCTTATATAGACCTAAAAGATATGATAAACATAATGAAATCTATACACCTAACAAAGATAATCAAGAAAGCAGACATGAGGTATGATGATCAATCCTCATTTAGAAAGACAAATGGGATGTGCATTGAACATATGACAGGAGTCTACCGCAGAAAGCATCTGAAAGACTCTATCTAGCAGTGTTCCAAAGTAGATACAGAGACTCATAACAAAACCTTCGGCAGAGTGCAGGGAATCATATGAAAGAAGGGGAGTTTGATGTGGAAAGGATAGGAGCTCCACAAGGACCAAACTTATCTGGGCAGAGGGTCTTTTCTGAGATGGACACTCAACCAAAGACCATGAGAGGATAAAACCTCGAACCTCTGCTTGGATGTGACCTGTGATAGCTCAGTAATCAATTGGTTTCCCATAGTAAGGGGAACAAGGATTATTTCTAACAGGAACTCAATGATTGGCTCTTTGACCTCCCTACCTCCCAAGGGAGGAGCAGTACTGTTAAGCCACAGAGGAAGACTTTGCAGCCAGTCCTGAAAATACCTGACAAAACGGCGTCATATGAAAGGGGAAGAGGTCCTCCCCATCAGTGGACTTGGAAAGGGACAGGGAGGAGAGGAGGGAGGGAGGGTGGGATTGGGGAGGGAATGAGGGATACAGCTGGGATACAGAATTAAAAAAATGTAACTAATGAGAATAATAAAAAAAATTATTTGGAACATAAAGTAACCTAACAAACGAAAAAAAAAATGGGGAACTGAGCTAAACAGAGAATTCTCGATAGAGGAACATCAAATGGCAGAGAAGCACTGAAAGAAATGCTCAACCGCATTAGCAATTAGGGAAATGCAAATCAAAACGACCCTGAGATTTCACCTTACACCCATCAGAATGGCCAAGATCAAAAACTCAAGTGACCACACACGCTGGAGAGGTTGTGGTGAAAGGGGAACCCTCCTCCATTGCTGGTGGGAATGTTAACTGGTACAACCACTTTGCAAGCCAATCTGGTGCTTGCTACCGCAAGACCCAGCTATACCACTCCTACGCATATACCCAAAATTTGCTCAAGTACACAACAAGGACACTTGTTCAACCATGTTTGTAGCAGCTTTATTTGTAATAGCCAGAACCTGGAAACAAACTAGATGTCCATCAACGGAGGAATGGGTACAGAAATTGTGGTATTTTTACACAATGAAATACTACTCAGCAATCAAAAAGGAGGAAACCATGAAATTTGCAGGCAAATGGTGGTATCTAGAAAAGATCATTCTGAGTGAAGTATCCCAGAAGGAGGAAGACAAACATGGTATATACTTGCTTATATAGACCTACAATATATGATATACATAATGAAATCTACATACCTAAACAGGATAATCAAGAAAGTGGACAAGGGCGAAGATGACCAGTCCTCATTTAGAAAGACAAATGGTATGTGCATTGAACATATGACAGGAGTCTACCGCAAAAGGCATCTGAAAGACTCTAACTAGCAGTCTTTCAAAGCAGACACTAAGACTCATAACCGAACCCTCAGCAGAGTGCAGGGAATCATATGAAAGAAGGGGAGTTAGTATCATATGGAAAGGATAGGAGCTCTACAAGTACCAAATATATCCGGGCACAGGGTCTTTTCTGAGACTGACACTCAACCAAGGACCATCTATGGATATAACCTGGAACTTCTGCTCGGATGTGGCCTGTGACATCTCAGTAACCAAGTAGTTTTCCAAAGTAAGGGGAACAAGGACTATTTTTAACAGGATCTCAAGGACAGGCTCTTTACCTTCCCCCCAAAAGAAGAACAGTCCTGTTAGGCCACAGAGGAGGACTTTGCAGCCAACCCTGGAGACACCTGATAAAACAGAGTCAAATGAAAAGCGAGGAGGTTCTCCCCTATCAGTGGACTTGGAAAGGGGCAGGGAGGAGACCAGGGAGGGAGTGTAGGGTTGGGGAGGGAATGAGGGAGCAGGATACAGCTGGGACACAGAGTTAACAATATGTAACTAAAAATAAAAATAAAATTAAAAAAATCATGAATAAGACATTTTGCTTGGAGAAAAAAGTTAAGAGGGTCTGCTTGGCAAAATAATTCCTTTTAAAAAACAAAAAGCGGCTCTCGGGGATGGGGCAAGATGGCGGCGCCAGGAGGACTCTCATTCTGAGCCAGCAGCACAGCAGGATTGGAACAGTGACCAGCAATCAGAACGTGCAGCCATAAAACACAAGTGATTGTGTTTCACAGGTGAGAGGATACCCCACAGTGGGGGATTCAATCAGCTTTAACTCACACTGCTAAACCTCAGAAGAGATCCTGGTTCCACCAGGCGCTTGGTCGCCAGCCCAGAGCTACACGCCAGTGTAATCTGGTCACTGTCTCAGACTGAACTGTGGGCCAAGAACATCACAGACTGGATTTTCCAGTCGAGAGATAACCCCGCGGAGCAGGAAAAGATTGGGACCTACCTTAGGTCACCCAGACATCCCCTGGAAAAGACTTGGGTTCCACGGGCGCCCTAGGAGCCAGCCCGGAGCCAGAACCGGGAACCTGGGTGCCTGCACAGAACCCTGTCTGTGTGCCTGATTCTCCGCCTCAGATAGAACTGTGGGCACCAGGGCACCAGAGACTGTGTTTCACTGTCAGGTGCAAACCCACAGGGAGGGAAACGGCTGGTGTGATCTCAGAGCACTCAGCCGACACCCCACCCCAAAAATGTCTCTGGAAAATTATCCAGTTTAGGCAGATGCCCAGGCTCCCAAAGGCCAGAAAGGTGGAACCACAGGCAGGCGTTTGTGCCTGTGGGTTCTACTCGCCACCCCAGACAGAACAGAAGTCCCCAAAGCAAAGACTGGTATCCTCTGGCAGGAGGAAACCCCCAGCGGGGGGATCATCAGGACTAACGCTCAGGACACCCAGCACCCACTTTCTGGATTCACGCAGACTCTAGGCTCTAGCTTTCTAATGCAGGCAGGAGTACTGTGCTCACCCGACATTATTAAGTTCCCATAGGGCACTGGGACACACAGCTGCATCCTCAGACCTACAAAAGCCAGAGAGCCGTTACAGCAGCCCTCAGATACTGTGCCAAGGATCAACAAGTTATCCCAAGCTAGACTGACAAAACTGTGGCAATCCCTGGTCGTTCAAGAGGACTGCACCCACAGGGTCTGGACCAGAACAGTGCCTGCAGCCGCCATCCCAGACAGGGAAACACAGCTTCTGGTCCAGAGTGAGGCACCCAGCCTCCAGACCAGAGCGGTGCCCCCAGGCGCCAACTCAACCTAGGTGCACATTCTCCAGGCCCAGAGCAGAGCCCTCAGCCTCTGGCCCAGAGAATTTCTGGGCGCACCTCTCACTTTCCCGGACAGAACTGTGTGCCCCAGGATAACAGACTGAGTTTCCCTGTTGAGAGAAAACCCCACAGCTAGAGAATCAGCAGATTCTTCAAGAAGGCTGTACCTGGAAAACTGTAACAGCAGCAGCTCACTAAATTTATAATGAGAAAACCAACAGTGGGGCAGCTGTCTTAAGAATTTCTATGGGTAAGAGGAGATCCCCCCTGCCTAACAAAGACCACAGCTACTACTCAGGGCTATACACCTGAGGTGAGCAGTGGCAATTCCTGAGAAACACTGGCCATACAGTGACCATAACCAAAAAGCAGAGGAGGCAAGAAAAATCATCTTCCGGCCAAGGGGATTCTCCCTACCTCAGGACTTCAGGAAGCACAGAAACACCTAAAACAGCGTAAAAGCTCAACCAACAAAAGACAGAGCAATATGGCATCTCCAGAACCCAGATATCCAGGGGCAAACAACCCTGGACAACGCAGCATAATAGAAAATCAAGATTACCTTACATCGATGCTGATGAAGAAGATAATAGAGGAAACAAATAAAATACATAAAGAATTAGAGGAAGATAAAACCAAACAGATCATGGTTATCCGTAAAAAAATGGAGGAAGTTAAAGACAAGCAGATTATGGCCATCCTTGAAGAAATACGGCAAGATGAAGCCAAACAGCTTGTGGCCTTCAGAGAAGAAATAATTAAATCACTGAAAGAAATAAAAGAAACAGAGTTGAAGGAACTAAAAGAAAAAGAGGAAAATACAATCAGACAGGTAAAGGAGGTAAACAAAACAACTCAAGACCTGAAGATAGAACTGGAAAAATTAAAGAAAACACAAATGGAGGAAATAATGGAGAGGAAGAATTTAGGGAAGAAAACAGGTACTACAGAGGTAAGCATAACCAACAGACTACAAGAGATGGAAGAAAGAATCTCAGGTGTAGAAGATACAATGGAAGAAATTGACGTATCTGTCAAAGAAAATGTTGAATCCAAAAAATTTCTGACATAGACCGTCCAAGAAATTCAAGGCAATATGAAAAGACAAAACCTAAGAATAATAGGTATAGAGGAAAAAGAGTCCTCTTCAACAAGGCCCAGAAAATATTTTCAACAAAATCATTGAGGAAAATTTCCCCAACTTAAAGGAGAAGCCAATAAGAATACATGAGGCCTACAGAACACCCATAAAATTTGACCAGAAAAGAAAATCCTCCTGCCACATAATAATCAAAACAGTAAGTATGCAGTACAAAGAAAAAATACTAAAAGCTGCAAGGGAAAAAGGCCAAGTAACATATAATGGCAAACCAATTAGAATCACACCTGACTTTTCAACAGAGACTATGAAAGCCAGAAGGGCCTGGACAGATATCATGCAGACCCTAAGAAAACACAGATGTCAGCCCAGGTTACTATATCCTGCAAAAATCTCAGGCCTCATAGACAAAAAAAAACAAGATATTCAATGACAAATACAAATTTCAAAAATACCTACACACAAATCCAGCATTACAGAAGACACTGGAAGGGAAAATACAACCCAAGAAAATTAGCTTCTGTCAAGAAAGCATGGGAAATAATAAACCTTACTACAGTAAAACAAAAAGGAACCAAACACACAACCTTATGAACACAGCCAACATCAAAATCAAAGGATCACTGGTCATTAATCTCTCTCAACATCAATGGACTCAACTCTCCAGTAAAAAGACACAGATTAACAGAATGGATACATAAACAAAACCCAGCATACAAGAAACACACCTAAGGCACAAAGATAGACATCTGAGGGTAAAAGGTTGGAAGACGACTTTCCAAGCAAATGGACCCAAGAAACAAGCAGGAGTAGCTATTCTAATATCTGATAAAATAGACTTTCAACCAAAATTAATCAAAAGAGATGGGGAAGGACACTTCATATACATCAAGGGAAAATTCCACCAGGAAGACATCACAATCCTGAACATCTATGCCCCAAATACAAGAGCACCCACATTTGTAAAAGAAACATTGATAAAATTTAAACCACATATAGATCCCCACACATTAATAGTGGGAGACTTCAACACCCCACTCTTAACAAAGGACAGGTCAACAAAACAGAAATTAAACAAAGAAACATTATCTCTGACAGAGGTCATGAATCAAATGGACCTGACAGACATTTACAGAACTTTACACCCAAACGCAAAAAAATTTACCTTCTTCTCAGCACCTCATGCAACCTTCTCCAAAATAGACCATATAGTTCGTCACAAAGCAAGCCTCAACAGATATAAGAAGATTGAAATAATCCCTTGTATCTTGTCTGATCACCATGGAATAAAGCTGGACTTCAACAACAACAGAAATAGCAAGAAGCCTACACACATGGAAACTGAACAATTTGTTACTAAATGACAGCTGGGTCAGGGAAGAAATAAAGAAAGAAATTAAAGTCTTCCTAGAACTCAATGAAAATGAAGACACAGCATACCCAAACCTGTGGGACACAATGAAAGCAGTGCTAAGAGGAAAGTTCATACCACTAAGTGCATTCAAGAAGAAATTCGAGACAGCTAATTCAAGCAACTTAATGGCCCACTTAAAAACCCTAGGAAGTTGGGGATTTAGCTCAGTGGTAGAGCACTTGCCTAGCAAGCACAAGGCCCTGGGTTTGGTCCTCAGCTCTGGAAAAAAAAAAAAACCCTAGGAAAAGAAGAAGCAGACACACCAAAAAGGAGTAGAAGGCTGGAAATAATCAAACTCAGGGCTGAAATCAATCAATTAGAAACAAATTAAACAATTCAAAGAATCATTGAAACCAAGAGCTGGTTCTTTGAGAAAATCAACAAGATCGACAAACCCTTAGCAAAGCTAACTAAAAGGCAGAGAGACACCATCCAAATCAACAAAATCAGAAATGAAAAGGGGGACATAACTACAGACACTGAGGAAATCCAAACAATCATTAGGACTTACTTCAAAAGTCTATATGCCACAAAATTTGAAAATCTAAATGAAATGGACAATTTTCTTGATCAATTTGACCTACCAATGCTGAATCAGGACCAGGTAAATCAATTAAATAGTCCTATATCCCCCAAAGAAATAGAAGCAGTCATCAAAAGTCTCCCATCCAAAAAATGCCCAGGACCAGATGGCTTTAGAGCAGAATTCTACCAGACCTTCAAAGAAGAGCTAACTCCAATTCTCTTCAAACTATTCCACAAAATAGAAACAGAAGGAATATTACCAAACTCATTCTATGAAGCCACAGTCACCTTGGTACCTAAACCTCACAAAGACTCAACAAAGAAAGAGAATTTCAGGCCAATCTCCCTTATGAACATTGATGCAAAAATACTTAACAAAACACTTGCAAACCGAATCCAAGAACACATCAAAGATATTATCGACTATGACCAAGAAGGCTTCATCCCAGGTATGCAGGGGTGGTTCAATATACGGAAATCCATCAATGTGATCCACCATATTAACAAACTGAAAGAAAAAAACTACATGATAATCTCCCTAGATGCTGAAAAAGCATTTGACAAAATCCAACAAAGATTGACTTTCCTCTTTGAATCTCTTGCTAAATGGACTTTATGAGATGTTGGACTCACCAAGATTTCATCATCATTTGAGCCAATTATTAAATTTTTCTATATGTATACATACCCACATACTATTGCTCCAGTATTTAAAAAATAATTAATTCCATGTGTATTGTTTTTTTGATTGCATGTATGTCTGTACAGGATGAATATATCTAAACATAGTAAAGGCAATATACAGCAAGCCTATAGCCAACATCGAACTCAATGGAGAGAAACTTAAATCAATCCCACTGAAATCAGGGACAAGGCAAGGTGCCCACTTTCTCCATATCTCTTCAACATAGTTCTTGAAGTCCTTACTAGAGCAATAAGACAGTTGAAGGAGATCAAGGGGATGCAGATGGGAAAGGAAGAAGTCAAAGTATCACTATTTGCAGATGAGATGATAGTATACATGAGTGAACCCAAAAACTCTACCAGGGAACTCATACAGCTGATAAACACCTTCAGCAAAGTGGCCGGATACAAAATTAACTCAAAAAAATCAGTAGCCCTCCTGTATACAAAAGACAAAAGGGCTGAGAAAGAAATTAGGGAAACAACACCCTTCACAATAGTCACAAATGACATAAAGTACCTTGGTGTAACCCTAATCAAGCAAGTCAAAGACTTGTATGAAAAATATTTCAAGTCTCTGAAGAAAGAATTAGAAGAAGATATGAGAAGATGGAAAGATCTCCCATGCTCATGGCTTGGCAGGATTAACATAGTAAAAATGGCTATCTTACCAAAAGCAATCTACAGATTTAATGCAATTCCCATCAAATTGCCAACACAATTCTTTACAGACCTGGAAAGAAAAATTCTCTACTTCTTATGGAATAACAAGAAACCCAGAATTGCGAAAACAATCCTCTACAATAAAAGATCTTCTGGAGGTATCTCCATCCCTGATCTCAAGCTGTACTATAGAGAAACAGTTATAAAAACTGCATGGTACAGGCATAGAAACAGACTGGTGGATCAATGGAACCGAACAGAAGACCCAGAAATAAACCAACACACTTATGGACACCTGATTTTTGACAAAGATGCCAAAACCATACAATGGAAAAAAGATAGCATCTTCAACAAATGGTGCTGCTCCAACTGGATGTCTACATATAGAAAAAGGCAAATAGATCCTTACTTTGTGCAGGGTGATAACCCTGCACAAAAGTGAAGTCCATATTTCTAACAGGAACTCAATGAGTGGCTCTTTGGCCTCCCCACCCCCCAAGGGAGGAGCAGTCCTGTTAGGCCACAGAGGAGAGCTTTGCAGCCAGTCCTGAAGATACCTGATAAAACAGGATCAGATGAATGGGGAGGAGGTCCCCCCTATCAGTGGACTTGGCAAGGGGCACGGTGGAGAGGAGGAAGGGAGGGAGGGACTGGGAGGGAATGAGGGATCGGGACACGTCTGGGGTACAGAGTTAATAAAATGTAACTGATAAGAAAAAAATAAAATACAAAAAAAAGTGAAGTCAAAGTGGATCAAAGACCTCAACATAAAACCAGACACATTAAATCGGCTAGTAAAAAAAGTGGAGAATACCCTAGAACTCATTGGTACAGGAGAAAACTTCCTGAACAGAACACCAACAGCACAGACTCTAAGAGCAACAATCAATAAATGGGACCTCATGAAATTGAAAAACTTCTGTAAAGGAAAGGACACCGTCATCAAAACAAAGCTACTGCCTACAGATTGGGAAAGAATCATCACCAACCCTTTATCTGACAGAGGACTCATATCCAGTATATATAAAGAACTAAAGAAGCTGAAAAGCAGAAAACCAAGTAATCCACTTAAAAAATGGGGAACAGAACTAAAGAGAGAATTCTCTGTAGAGGAATATCGAATGGCAGAGAAGCACTTAAAGAAATGCTCAATCTCATTAGCCATTAGGGAAATGCAAATCAAAACAACCCTGAGATTTCACCCTACACCTATCAAAAAAAAAAGGTATGTTCTATGAATCCATTAGAAGAATTAAAAAAAAAAACCTTTAATATCATGCAAATCACAGAAGTAACATGGACAGGAAAGTAGAGCATGAACAGGAAAAAAACGTAGCAAGAACAGGAAGCAGAATTTCTTAAATATTTAAGGACTAGATGGAGCAGGAACAACCTTTAAGTTGTCCTCAATTTGATTGAAAGCATAACAATCTTAAAATACACACTTGAGTCATGTTAAAAATTATTTTATCTTCAACACCATCATTATTCATATACCAATCTATAATGTATTTCTCTCTGCTTAACGTTATAATACTATATTTCATTTCTTTTGAAAATATCATATATTCACACAATATATTTGACTGTATATAGCCCCATTCTTACCCTAATAATTTCCAGAGAATTCACACCCTCATCTCTCCAGCTACTTCCAAATTTAGCTCTTTTTTATTTTGTTTGTTGGTGGTGGTGTTGGTTTGTGTGTTTGCATATGTGTGCCTGTATGTGCCTGTGTGTGTGTGTGTGTGTGTGTGTGTGTGTGTGTGTGTGCGTGCCAGCTTGTGTGATTGGGTCTACTGTTTAGCACTGGCTGGTCTGAAACTCACTATGTAGAACAAATTAACTTTGATCTCACAGAGATTGGCTTCTGCCTTTGGTGTCTTGAGATCTGTGCCACGCTCTTTTGTTTTATAAACCGTTAATTCCTATACGTGCTGCCCCTAAATTCATAGTTGCTGATCCATTCAATGGAGTGTGCTCAACCTACCAGGAGGCATCACCCTATAGCAAACGGACTCTCCCTCCCTTAGAATACAGTAAGTGTCAATAGTTTCTCAGTAGAGGTGGGAACTTGGGAGTAACTATCTCCTCCATGATGTAATGTTGATTGGCTTAATCTTGTTCACCTCTTATGCAAACAACCACAGCAACTAGTTCATGAGTGCATCGATTCTGTTATGCCTCCAAAACAATGTTTCACTTTGGTACTCTCTGAAACCTAGCTCTTCCAATGTTTCTTCTCCCTTGTTTATGGTTGTTCCTGAGCTTTTACAGAAGGGAGTTTGATTTTAGATGTTCCATTTCTGGCAGAGCTTACCATAGTTACTTATTTTCTGTACTATGACCACTGGGAATTTCTACATTTGTCTTTCTGCATTACACAAAAAACTTGGTAAGGTCTAATAGGTGCACTAATCTATAAATTAGAGATAAGAACTTAGAGGGTATGTCAATTTAGCAAAATCATAATAGCAGGTCTATCCATGGGAATCTATGAGCTTCCCATTAATGGATTTTTTTTGCCCGATTTATTATAGCAGGCATACAGTTTCCTCCTGTGGAATGAGCCTTAAAGTCTCTTAGAGAATAGTTGGTTTTTCTTTAAAATTCATGCACTATTACATCCATGGTTATACCTTACCATGCCAGTTTTCACGGTGCCTCATAGGCCTCAAAGCTGGGTAGGACTAGAGATGACCTTTCTTCTCAACTGCCTGCCTATTTCCTTCTAGCACTCTGAAAGCTAGCCAGAAGAGTGGAAGTTTCTTGATCAATACAAAATTGGATTTCTAAGTCCTGTGATGAATATGTGTGGTATCTTTAGCAATAGGGTCTTACCATTAAGTTCTTGTGAAAAACAAAGAATAGTCTTTCTTACATTTTGACCAACCACCAACCCCTCTACTTTGAGATTACCTAATTCTGAGTTACATGACTAGCAGATAATATTTGTGACTTTTGGAGTTAATTATATTTAGATGACATTTTGAAATTGAAGTTGATATAGAAATAGATTAAGTTTTAGAGACTGTTTTGAGGAAGTTAATGCAACGCGAAAGGCATATTGATTTTTGTGAAACAAGAAAGTAGATTGCCCTGGGTTGAAGTGTGTCTGCTAAGATATGATGGATTCCTAACACCCAGTACTGTGACTAGGAACTTATTTAGAATCATGTTTTTTTGCAAATGTAATTGAGTAGAAATAAAAGTAGACTTTAACTCAGTGACTGATTTGCTTAGGAGAGAAAATAATTCAGACAAAGGAAAATGGACATAGGAAGCCAAAACACTATCTGGTGTGTTAAACTGAAACAATTCAAGTCATCCTAAATTTATCAAGAATTGCCTGAATTCAGAGGAAAGATACATATGTATGTATTTATGTATGTATGTATGAATGAATGTATCTCCACTTGGGCTAACAGTACTCCCCTGGGGTGGGTAAAAGCAAAGACCTACAAACTAACTAGCAAAAAACGCAGTACCAGATGAAAGAAATGTCTTTCAAGGGGTTGGTCAGTGAATATCATAACAGTATCAATTATCAGTGTATTCTTTGGTTACTCCTCAGGGGTTGAAGGTTGGATCCCTATTGCTGAAGATACTGTACTTAGGATGAAGAACACAAATGATTTAAGCTGGATCTGACTTAGAAGACTCTTTTTCCTGCGACATATATTCCTTGGTTCCATAAAAGGTCAGGTAAGCTGCCAGGAAAGGAAAGCAATTAAACAGCTCTGACAAGCTACAAAACCTATGAAATGCAACAATTACCATTACAATTTTGAGTATTGCAAAATATGTGCAAAGGTGCAATTAGTAACACCCACATGTCCACAGAATCCAACAGCTGTCTAATCAGAATTAAGGCCCACTAAAGGGGAAAGTAATCATGAGTGGTACTAAAATCCTAGCCAGCTTCAATGGAGCTAGTGAAGTCATAAGAATAATTTATTATGCAAATGTATCTAAATATAACCTGTTCAGTTCGTATTTGTTGATGGTATGTACCAACAAATGGTATGCACCAGCTTGGCTGCTGATTTGGCCTCTAGTCTGGCAAGTTCTTGACAATTATGTTGCTGCTCCCATCTCTGGTTTGGTGGAACAAAGGCCATGGTTCAAAACCCTAGAGTAGATGGATGGAGCCTGAATTCTGGGCAGGCCACCCCTAATGGAACAAGACAGAGGGCCCATGGAGAGAAAGGCTGCTGTTCTGAGTTTTGTCTTTTTCTTCTTCATTTCTCTTTGCTCATGTTGTACCAGCACACTTCTATTCTCTCTCTCTCTCTCTCTCTCTCTCTCTCTCTCTCTCTCTCTCTCTGTGTGTGTGTGTGTGTGTGTGTGTGTGTGTGTGTTTGTTGTGATGGTCTCAGTCGGCAGGTGACCAAACAGCTATGCATACTGATGACTTTGCCTGCCACATGCCCCCAGTGCTACAAGCTGGGTTACCTCTGATTGCCGGTGCACACCACTGGGTGGGACATGTGGGAAACAGACAAGAAAGAGGCAAGCAATTTGAGCTTCTCTAGCCTGACAAGCATATTTTCACCTGGATGGCTGGAAAGGCATGATTGGGGAAAATGGCTTTGGGAAGAGTGGTGTCTGTGTCACTCATGGCACAGAGCCATCCTTAACTTAAAGATTGTTGCCCCTGGGTAGCAGTGCTAGCAGGAATCCTAGGGCAGAAGGAGTTTTTGACAATGTGAAGAGTGCAGCTTATGCAAACTGGCATCAGGGAGGAAAAGTAGTAAACTTCCATTGTAGTGCTGTCCACTTCTCTTCCAGGGATCAGCATGAGAGGGCAGGGGTGAGGAGCCATGCCAAGGGGTGGCTGCATCATGTGGCAACCTGGCAACACTGTTGGCAAGTCTCAAACCCCTTTGTAGATTCAACTAATAATAAAGTGCTTGATGCAGTGGTGGATGCAGTAAGAAAAGGTTTGTCTTTCTGTTTTAAATGTATGTGTGGCCATTACATTTTTATTTCTGACTGACCTTAAATGGTAAATATATTCAATATGTCTTGCTTATAGATTAATATTTATTGGATATGTTAAAAGGTTAAATTCAAACTTTTGTTTAAAACATGTATGCATGTGTGTGTTTGTAACATCTATAGAAACACAGACTTTTTAAAATTTCTTTATTAATTACTCTTCATTTACTTTGTATCCTCCCCTGTGGTTCCCTCCCTCCTCCCATTTCATTCCCTCCCTTCCTCCCCCCTCTGTACACATGTCTCTCCCCAAGTCCACTGATAAGGGGAGGTCTTCTTTTCCTTCCTTCTGATCCTAATCAATTAGGTCTCATCAGGAGTAGCTACATCGTCTTCTTCTGTGGCCTGATATGGCTTCTCCCCCCTCAGAGGGAGGTGATTAAAGAGCAGGCCAATCAGTTCATATCAGAGACAGTCCCTGTTCCTATTACAATGGAACCCACGTAGACACTGAAATACCATGGGATACTTTGGTTCAGGGGTCCTAGGTTATCTCCATGCATGGTCCTTGGTTGGAGTATCAGTCTCAGGAAAGACCCCTCTGCTCAGATTTTATTGGTTCTGTTGCTCTCCTTGAGGACTTCCTGTCCTCTCCAGTTCTTACTGTTTCCCACTTCTTTCATAAGATTCTCTGAACTCTGCCCAAAGGTTGGCCATAAGTCTAAGCATCTGCTTTGAGAGTCTGCAGGGCAGAGCCTTTCAGAGGTCCTCTGGTTCAGGCTCCTGAATTATTCCCTCTATTCTCCTCCTTCTGATACCCATCCTCTTTGCCTTTCTGAATAGGGATTGAGCATTTTAGCAAAAGTCCTCCCTCTTGATTAGTTTCTTTAGGTGTAAAGATTTCAGTGGGTTTATCCTATATAATATGTCTATATAAGTGAGTATATGTCATGTGTGTATTTCTGCTTCTGGGATAGCTCACTCAGGATCTTTTCCAGTTCCCACTATTTACCTGAAAACTTCATGATTTCCTTATTTTTTTATTGCTGAGTAATATTCCATTGTGTAGATGTACCACATTTTTGTATCCATTCCTCATTTGTGGGACACCTGGGTTGTTTCCAGGTTCTGGCTATTACAAATAAAGCTGCTACAAACATGGTTGAGCTAATGTTCTTCTTGTGTACTTGAGCTTCTTTTTGATATATGCCTAGGAGTGGTATAGCTGGATCTTGAGGAAGCGCTATTTCTAGTTGTCTGAGAAAGCACCAGATTGATATTCAGAGTGGTTGTATGAGTTTACATTCCCACCAGCAGTGGAAGAGGGTTTCCCTTTCTCCACAACCTCTCCAGCATGTATTCTCAGTTGAGTTTTTGATCTAGGCCATTCTGATGGGTATAAGGTGAAATCTTAGGGTCGTTTTGATTTGCATTTCCTTGATGACTAATGACTTTGAATATTTCTTAAAGTGTTTCTCTGCTATTTGATATTCCTCTATTGAGAATTCTCTGTTTAGCTGTACCCCATTTTTAATTGAATTACTTCATTTGTTGCTTTTTAACTTCTTGAGTTCTTTATATACTGGATATTAGTCCTCTGTCAGATATAGGGTTAATGAAGATCTTTTCTCAGGCTGTAGACAGTTGTTTTGTTCTGACGATAGAGTCCTTTGCTTTAGAGAAGCTTTTGAGTTTCATGAGGTCCCATTTATTGATTGTTGCTCTTAGAACCTGTGCTGTTGGTGTTCTGTTCAGGAAGTTGTCTCCTGTGCCAATGAGTTCAAGGCTCTTTGCTACTTTTTTCTAAGTGGTTTAGTGTGTCTGGTTTTATATTGAGGTCTTTGATCCACTTGGACTTTAGTTTTGTTCAGGGTGATAAGCACGAATCTATTTGCATTTTTCTACATGTAGACATCCAGTTAGACCAACAACATTTGTTGAAGATGCTGTCATTTTTCCATTGAACAGTTTCAGCATCTATGTCAAAGATCAGGTGTCCATAAGTGTGTGGATTTATTTCAGGGTCTTCTATTTTATTCCATTGATCCACAAGTCTGTTTCTATGCCAGTTTGATGCAGTTTTTAGTATTGTTGCTCTATAGTACAGCTTGAGATCAGGGATGGAGATACCTCCAGAAATCTTTTACTGTAGAGGATTGTTTTAGAAATTCTGGGTTTCTTGTTGTTCCATATGAAGTTGAGAATTTTTCTTTTAAGTTTGTAAAGAATTGTGTTGGTAATTTGATGGGAATTGCATAGAATCTGTAGGTTACTTTTGGTAAGATGGCCATTTTTACTATATTAATCCTGCCAAGCCATGAGCATGGAAGATCGTTCCATCTTCTGATATCTTCTTCTAATTCTTTCTTCAGAGATTGGAAATTTTTTTCATACAAGTCTTTGACTTGCTCAGTTAGTTTCACACCAAGGTACTTCATGTTTTTTTGTGGCTATTGTGAAGTGTGTTGTTTCCCTAATTTCTTTCTCAGCCCTTTTGTCTTTTGTATACAGGAGGGCTACTGATTTTTGAGTCGTTTTTGTATCCAGCCACTTTGTGAAAGGTGTTGATCAACACTAGGAGTTCCCTGGTAGAATTTTTGGGTCACTCATGTATACTATCATATCATCTGCAAATAGTGATACTTTGACTTCTTCCTTTCCAATTTTTATCCCCTTGATCTCCTTTAATTGTCTAATTGCTCTAGTAAGGACTTCAAGAACTATGTTGAAGAGATATGGAAAAAGTGGGCACCTTGCCTTGTCCCTGATTTCAGTGGGATTGATTTAAGTTTCTCTCCATTGAGTTCGATGTTGGCTATAGGCTTGCTGTATATTGCCTTTACTAGGTTCAGGTATGTGCCTTGTATCCCTTATTTCTCCAAGACTTTAAACATGAATGGATGTTGGATTCCAGCTTCTAAGGAGATGATCATTTGGTTTTTCTCCTTCAGTTTGTTTATAGGGTGCATTAAATTGGTGGATTTCCATGTATTTAACCACTCCTGCATGCCTAGGATGAAGCCTACTTGGTCATAGTGGATGATATCTTTGATGTGTTCTTGTATTCGGTTTGTAAGTATTTTGTTGAGTATTTTTGCATCAATGTTCATAAGGGAGATTAGCCTGAAATTCTCTTTCTTTTTTGGGTCTTTGTGAGGTTTAGGTACCAAGGTGACTGTGGCTTCATAGAATGAGTGTGGTAATGTTCCTTCTGTTTCTATTTTGTGTAATAGTTTGAAGAGAATTGGAGTTAGCTCTTCTTTGAAGTTCTGACAGAAGTTCTGAAACCATCTGGCCCTGAGCTTTTTTGTATGGGAGAATTTTTATTACAGCTTCTATTTCCTTAGGGGATATAGGACTATTTAATTGATTTACCTGGTCTTGATTCAGCTTTGGCAAGTGGAATTGATCAAGAAAGCTTTCCATTTCATTTAAAGTTTCAAATTTTGTGGTATATAGTCTTTTGAAGTAAAATCTAATGACTGGATTTCTTCAGTGTCTGTTGTTATGTCCCCCTTTTCATTTCTGATTTTGTTGATTTGGATATTGTCTCTCTGCCTTTTAGTTAGTTTGGCTAAGGGTTTGTCTATCTTCTTGATTTTCTCAAAGAACCAGCTCTTTTTGTTTCTTGATTCTTTGAATTGTTTTATTTGTTTGTAATTTATTGATTTCAACCCTGAGTTTCATTATTTCCAGCTGTCTACTCCTCTTTTGTGTTTCTGCTTCATTTTTTTCTAAAGGTTTTTAGGTGACCCATTAAGTTGCTTGAATGAGATGCTATGAATTTCTTCTTGAAAGAACTTACTTTCCTCTTAGCACTGCTTTCATTGTGTCCCATAAGTTTGGGTATGTTGTTTCTTCATTTTCATTGAATTCTAGAAAGACTTTAATTCCTTTCTTATTTTTTTTCCCTGACCCAGCTGTCTTTGAGTAGCAAGCTGTTAAGTTTCCATGTGTGTGTAGGCCTTTTGCTATTTTTGTCATTGAGGTCCAGCTTTAGTCCATGGTGATCAGATAGGATACAAGGGATTATTTCAATCTTCTTGTATCTGTTTAGGTTTGCTTTATGACCAACTATATGGTCTATTTTGAAGAAGGTTCCATGAGGTGCTAAGAAGAAGATAACTTCTGTGTTTGTGTGAAAGGTTTTGTAGATGTCTGTGAGGTCAATTTGAGTCATGACCTCTGTCAGAGTTATCGTTTCTTTGTTTAATTTCTGTTTTGTTGACCTGTCCTTTGTTGAGAGTGGGATGTTGAAGTCTTCCACTTTTAATGTGTGGGGGTCTATGTGTGGTTTAAGTCTTATTAATGTTTTTTTTTACAAATATGTGTGTGTGCCCTTGCATTTGGGGCTTAGATGTTCAGGATTCTGATATCTTCCTGGTGGATTTTTCTCTTAATGAGTATGAACTGTCATTCTCTATCTCTTTTGATTCATTTTGGTTGAAAGTTTATTTTATTAGATATTAGAATGGCCACTCTTGCTTGCTTCTTGGTTCCATTTGCTTGGAAAACTGTCTTCGAGCCCTTTGCTCTCAGGTAATATTAATCTTTGTGACTTAGGGGTGTTTCTTTTATGCAACAGATTTTTGGTTCTTGTTTATGCTTCCATTCTGTTAGTCTGTGTCTTTTTATTGGAGAACTGAGTCCATTGTTGTTGAAGAATTTTAATGAACAGTGGCTGTTAAAATCCTTTCACATTGATGTTGGCTATGGTAGTGTGTTTGTGTGTTTGGCTACTTTTTGTTTTGCTGTAGTGAGGTTATTTATTTCTTGTATTTTTTGAAAGTTGTTAGTTTTCTTTTGTTGTATTTTCCCTTCTAGTATCTTATGTAACGCTGGATTTGTGTGTAGGTATTGTTGAAATTTCTTTTTGTCTTTGAATATCTTGTTTTCTCCATCTATGAGGACTGAGAGTTTTGCTGGGTATAGTAGCGTGGGCTGACATCCGTGTTCTCTTAGGATCTGCATGATATCTGTCCAGGCCCTTCTGGCTTTCATAGTTTCTGTTGAGAAGTCAGGTGTGATTCTCATGGGTTTGTATTATATGTTGCTTGGTCTTTTTCCCTTGCAGATTTTAGTATTTTTTCTTTGTTCTGTATACTTACTGTTTTGATTATTATCTAGAAGGTGAATTTTATTTTTTTTGTCTAATTTATTGGATGTTCTGTAGGTCTCTGGTATTCTTACTGGTCTCTCCTTTATGTTGGAGAAATTTTCTTTTATGATTTTGTTGAAAATATTTTCTGGGCCTTGGAGGAGCAAATCTTCATTTTCCTCTATTGCTATTATTATGTTTTGTCTTTTTATGTTGTCTTGAATTTCATGGATAGTTTGTGTCAGAAATTTTTTAGATTTATTATTTTCTTTTATGGATACATAGATTTCTTCCATTGTATCTTCCACACCTTAGATTCTCTCTTTCATCTCCTGTAGTCTGTTGGTTATGCTTACCTCTGTAGTTCTTGTTTTCTTTCCTACGTTCTCCTTTTCCATGATTTCTTCCATTTGTGTTTCTTTAATTTTTCCAATTCTTTCTTCAGATCTTGAACTGTTTTGATGATTTTCTTCACCTGTCTGACTGTATTTTCCTGTTTTTCCTTCAATTCCTTTGCCTGTTTCTTTGAACATTCCTCTGTTTCTTTTATTTCTATCAGTGATTTAATCATTTCCTCTCTGAAAGCCACAAACTGTTTGGCTGCATTTTCCTGTATTTCTTTACAGATGGCCATAATCTGTTTTATTATATCTTCCCGCAATTCTTTAAGCATTTTATTTGCTTCCTCCTTTAACCTCTTCATAAGCATAGATGTAAGGTCATCTTGAATTTCACTTATGTTAGGATGTCCAGGGCTACTTTCCCCTGGATGACTGGGTTCTAAGGATGCCATATTGCTTTGCCTTTTGTTGGTTGTGTTTTTCTGCTGGCCTCTACCCATCTCTCTGTCTCAGGTGTTGTCTGTTAATTTCTGGTGCCTGCTGGGTCCTGGGGTGGGCAGAATCCACTTGGTGGGGTTCTGAAGGAGATCTCCTCAGCTTTTTGGTCAACTGAATGGTGGTGCTTCTCAGGAATTGTCACAGTTCACTTCAGGCATATGGACCTCTGTGATAACTGTCATGTTTAGGAAGGCTCTCCTCTCATCACAAGAAGTCTTGGTGATGGTTGTCCTGCTGCTGAGTTTCTTGCTCTGAATTTAGTGAACTGCAGCTGTTGCTCTTAAGGTGTAATTTTTAGGTGCAGCCCTCTTGAAGTACCAGGGTTTCTCACAGTTTGGTCAGTTTAGCTAGGGATAACTCATAGAACCTTGGAGCTGTATCTGAGGGTTGCTGTAATGGCGCTCTGGCTTTTGTAGGTATGAGGATGCAGCTGTGTGCCCCAGTGCCTTAGCAGTACTCACCAACGGCAGGTGAGCACGGCACTCATGCCTGCAGTAGAAGGCTACAGCCTAGAGCCTGCGTGAATCCAGAAAGTCTTCTGGAGCTGGGTGTCCTGAGTTGGACTTGATGATCCCCTGCTGTGGGGTTTCCTCCTGACAGGGTCACCCAGACGATGATTTGGGGACTGCTGTTGTGTCTCGGATGGCGAGTAGAACCTACCTGCACAGATGAGTATGGCTCTGCCTTTTGGCGATTGGGTGCCTTGGGCCTCTGCTGAAACTGGGTAATTTTTCCAGAGACCTTTTCAGGGTGGTGGTATCGACTGAGTGCTCTGAGATCAGACCTGCTCTTCCCCTCCCTGTGGGTTTGCACCTGACAGAGAAACTCAGTCTCTGGAGCCCTGGGGCCCACAGTTCTATCTGGTGCAGCAAGTCAGGTGCACAGGCAGGACTCTGTGCTGGTGCCTGTGTACCTGGCTCTTCTGGGCTGGCTGTTGGGTACAGTGAAATCTCGGGTCTTTTCCAGGGATTGTCTGAGTGACCTAAGGTCGGTCCCAATCATTTCCTGCACTGTGGGGTTGTCTCTTTACTGGAAATCCCAGTCTCTTGATGTTGTGGGGCCCACAGTTCAGTCTGGGACAGTGATCAGAGCACGATGGCATGGGGCTCTGAGCTGGAGACCAAGGGCCTAGTGGAACTGGGACCTCTTCTGGTTTAGCTGGGTGAGTTGAAGCTGATTGAATCCTCCACTGTGGGGTATTCTCTCACATGGGAAACACAATAGCTTGTGTTTTAGGGCAAAAGAGTTCTGACTGCTGGTCACTGTGCCGATCCTGCTGTGCTGCTGTTCAGAACGAGAATTGTCCTGGTGCTGCTATCTTGCAAGTGTCTCAAACATGAACGCTTTTAAGTAGCAATGTGAAATGCCATGTGATGCGACTCCACCATCTTGAAAGTGTCATGTGGTGTGGTATAGGGAAAAAAAATTACCAAACCTCTATCTCCTTTTAGACTAAGAAAAGTCTCATTTTAAATTCATTTTAAAGATTGAATTGTTTTCACTGGTATAATTTGGTACTGAGTTTTAAAATTAAAAATGTATTTAAGGTTATGAAACATTTTATAGTTTATCAGGTATTTTATAATAATGTTCTTATGAATTTCATATATATATATATAAAATTCTGGGTTGTGTTTTTGCAGCATGCTGTATGTGTGATTCAGCCCTGGTTTTTGAAGGTCTATTCAGAAACAGACTGATTTAAAGTGTGAGCATTTCTGCCAGTTCCTGAATGAATGGATTAATGTTGTTTCTTTTTGGCCCATAAGTTTGATATGGCCAGAATAGTTCAACTACAATTTTAAAATTGTTCTATACTCTGCTATTATGTAGGTGATTCTAAAACTTATTTGATTACTATGTTAAAACATGGTTAGGGGAAACTGTAAATGTTCCACAGTGCTATGTCATAGAAGGCGGCAACAGGACTAGAAACTCCTAATGACTTTACTTTAATTGCTTGCCATTACCTTTAACAACATGTGGCTGACAGCCATGTTCGTTCAGGGATAAAGCGGGTGGAGCCCTGGTTTTGCCACGATATTTGTTGAGGGATGCCAACTATGTTCACTTCTCTGTTTAGCACTAAGTACAACTTTTGTCCTTTAAACTTTTGCAGTTCAGTTTTTTCGTTTTCATTTTAATTTTTATTAGTTACATTTCATTCTCTTTGCATTGCCCTGTAGCTCCTTTCCTCCTCTCCTCCAAATCCCACCTTCCTTCCCTCTTCTCCACTCATGCCCCTCCCCAAGACCACTGAGAGCGGAGGTCTTCCTCTCCTTCCTTCTGATCCTCAGGACTTGCTTCATTGTCTTCCTCTGAACATGGTAAGGCTGCTCCCTCTTGATCAAAAAGCAGGCCAATCAGTTCTTTTCAGAGACAGTCCCTGTTCCCATTATGATGGAACCCACTAGGACACAGAACTTCCATGGGCTATATCTGTGCAGGGTTGCTAAGTTATTTCCATGAATGGTCCTTGGTTGGAGTATCAATCTCAGAAAAGAACCCTGTGCCCAGATTTTTTTGGTTCTGTTGCTCTCCCTGTGGAGCTCCTGTCCCCTCCAGGTCTTTCTATCTCCCCCTTCTTTCCTAAGATTCTGTGCACTCTGCCCAAATTTTGGCTATAAGTCTTAGCATGTGCTTTGATACACTGCAGAGTACACTGTACAGAGTACAGTATGTACAGAGTACACAGAGTACACTGCAGAGATACACTTTTCAGAGGCTCTCTGTGGTAGGCCCCTGTCATGTTCCCCATTTTCTCCCTCTTCTGATGTCCATCTTCTGCCTTTTTGATTGGGGATTGAGCTTCTTAGCCAGAGTCTTCCTTCTTGATTAGTTTCTTTAGGTGTACAGTATGTTTACCCTATCTTAATAAATCAAATATCCACTTATGGGTGAGTATATACCCTGTGTGTCTCTCTGCTTCTGGGATACCTCACTTAGGATGATCTTTTCCAGTTCACACAATTTGCCTGAAAATTTCATGATTTCCTTGTTTTTTTATTGCTGAGTAATATTCCGTTGTGGAGATGTACCACAATTTCTGTATCCATTCTTAAACTGAGAGGCATCTGGGTTGTTTCCAGGTTCTGGCTCTTACAAATGAACCTGCTACAAACATGGATGAGCAAATGACCTTGTTGTGTACTTCAATATCTTTTGGATATGTGCTTAGGAGTAGTATAGATGGATCTTGAGGAAACGCTATTCCTAATTGTCTGAGAATGTGCCAGATTGATTTCCAAAGTGGTTTTACAAGTTCACATTCCCACCAGCAGTGGAGGAGGATTCCACTTTCTCCGCATCCTCTCCAGCATGTGTTGTCACTTGAGTTTTTTATCTTAGCCATTTTTTATGGATATAAGGTGAAATCTCAGGGTTGTTGTGATTTGCAACTCCATGATGACTAAGGACACTGAGCATTTTTTAAGTGTTTGTATGCCATTCGGTATTCTTCTATTGAGAATTCTCTGTTTAGCACTGTACTCCATTTTTAATTGGATTAATTGATTTGTTGTTGTTTAGCTTCTTGAGTTCTTTATATACTGGATATTAGCCCTCTGTCAGATATAGGGGGAGATCATATCCCAATCAGTAGGCAGTCATTTTATTCTGAAAACAATGTCCTTTGATTTACAAAAGCTTTTCAGTTTCATGAGGTCCCATTTATTGATTGATGCTCTTAGAGCCTGTGCTGTTGGCGTTCTGTTCAGAAAGTTGACTCCTGTGCCAATGGGTTCAAGGCTTTTCCCCATTTTTTTCTTCAAACATTTTTACTGTGTCTGGTTTTATATTGAGGTCTTTGATCCACTTGGACTTTAGTTTTGTGCAGGGTGATAAGTATGGATCTATTTGCATTTTTCTACATATAGACATCCAGTTAGACCAGCAACATTTGTTGAAGATGCTATTGTTTTTCTGTTGAATGGTTTTGGAATATTTGTCAAAATCAGGTGTCCGTAACTGTGTGAATTTATTTCAGGGTCTTCTATTCGATTCCATTGATCCACCAGTCTGTTTCTATGCCAGTATGATGCAGTTTTTAGTATTGTTGCTCTATAGTACAGCTTGAGATCAGAGATGGAAATGCCTTCAGAAGATATTTTACTTTAGAGAAATGTTTTAGTGATTCTGAGTTTCTTGTTATTCTATACGGTGTTGAAAATGTTTCTTTCAAGGTCTGTAAAAAATTGTGTTGGTAATTTGATAGGAATTTCATTGAATCCGTAGATTGCTTTTGGTAAGATAGACATTTTTACTATATTAATCCTGCCAAACCATGAGCATGGGAGATTTTTCCATCTTCTGACATCTTCTTCTAATTCTTTCTTGAGATTGAAAATTTTTTTCAACCAAGTCTTTGATTTGCGTGGTTTGGGTCACACCAATATACTTTATGTGTTTTGTGACTATTGTGGACAGTGTTGTTTCCCTAATTCCTCCTCAGCCCTTTTGTCTTTTGTATACAGGAGGGCTACTGATTTTTTTGAGTTGATTTTGTATCCTGCCACTTTGCTGAAGGTGTTTGTCAGCTGAGGGCAGTCTCTGGTTAAATTTTTGGGGTCACTCATATATACTATCATATCTGTGAATAGTGAAACTTTGGCCTCTTCCTTTCTGATTTATATCCTCTTGATCTCCTTTAATTGTCTTATTGCTCTTTCAAGGACTTCAAGAACTATGTTGAAGAGATATGGAGAGAGTGTGTACTTTGCCTTGTCCCTGATTTCAGTGGGATTGATTTAAGTTTCTCTCCATTGAGTTCGATGTTGGCTATAGGCTTGCTGCATATTGCCTTTACTATGTTTAGATATGTGCCTTGTATCCCTGATCTCTCCAAGACTTTAAACATGAATGGGTGTTGGACTTTGTCAAATGCTTTTTCAGCATCTAAGGAGATGATCATGCGGTTTTTATCCTTCAGTTTGTTTATAGGGTGCATTAAATTTGTGGATTTCTGTATACTGAACCACAACTGCATGTGTGGGATGAAGCCTACTTGTTCTTGGTGGATGATATCTTTTACCTGTTCTTGTATTCAGTTTGCAAGTATTTTCTTGAGTATTTTTGCATCAATGTTCATAAAGGAGATAGACCTGAAATTCTTTTTCTTTGTTGGCTCTTTGTGAGATTTAGGTACCAAGGTGACTGTGGCTTCATAGAATGAGTTTGGTAATGTTCCTCCTGTTTCTATTTTGTGGAATAGTTTGAAGAGTATTGGTGTTAGCTCTTCTTTGAAGTTCTGGTAGAATTCTGGACTGAAACCATGTGGCCCTGGGCTTTTTTTACATGGGAGATTTTGATGTCAGCTTCTATTTCCTTAGGGGATATAGGACTATTTAATTGATTTACCTGGTCTTGATTCAGCTTTGGCAAGTGGAATTGATCAAGAAAACTTTCCATTTCATTTAAAGTTTCAAATTTTGTGGTATATAGTCTTTTGAAGTAAGATCTAATGACTGTTTGGATTTCTTTAGTGTCTGTGGTTATGTCCCCCTTTTCATTTCTGAATTTGTTGATTTGGATGGTGTCTCTCTGCCTTTTAGTTAGTTTGGCTAAGGGTTTGTCTATCTTCTTGATTTTCTCAAAGAACCAGCTCTTTGTTTCATTGATTCTTTGAATTGTTTTATTTGTTTGTAATTGATTGATTTCAACCCTGAGTTTTATTATTTCCAGCTGACTATTCCTCTTTGTCGCGTCTGCTTCATTTTTTTCTAAAGCTTTTAGGTGACCCATTAAGTTGCTTGAATGAGATGTTTCTAATTTCTTCTTGAAGGCACTTAGTGCACTCTTAGCACTGCTTTCATTGTGTCCCATAACTTTGGGTATATTGTGCCTTCATTTTCATTGGATTTTAGAAAGACTTTAATTTATTTATTTAGTCCCCAACCCTGCTGTCTTTTAGTAGAGAGTTGTTCTGTTTCCATGGGTGTGTAAAGTTTTTTTTTTTCTTCTATTTCTGTAGTTGCGAGGTCCAGCTTTAGTCCATGGTGATAGGATACAAGGGATTATTTCAAACTTCTTGTATCTGTTGAGGCTTGCTTTGTGACCAACCATATGGTCTATTTTGGAGAAGGTTCCATGAGGTGCTGAGAAGAAGATAAATTATTTTGTAATTTGGTGAAAGGTTCTGGAGATGTCTGTTAGGTCCATTTGATTCATGACCTTTGTTAGACTTATTATTTCTTTGTTTAAGTTCTATTTTGTTGACCTGACCTTTTTTTGAGATTGGGGTGTTGAAGTCTCCCACTATTAATGTGTGAGGATATATGTGTGGTTTAAGTTTCATCAATGTTTCTTTTACAAATGTGGGTGCCCTTGTATTTGGGGCATAGATGTTCAGGATTGTGATATCTTCCTGGTGAAATTTTCACTTGTTGAGTATGAAGTGTTCTTCTCTATCTCTTTTGATTAATTTTGGTTGAAAGTTTATTTTATTAGATATTAGAATGGCTACTCTTGCTTGCTTCTTGGGTCCATTTGCTTGGAAAACTGTCTTTGAGCCCTTTGCTCTCAGGTAATATTAATCTTTGTGACTTAGATGTGTTTCTTTTATGCAACAGATTTTTGGTTCTTGTTTATGTTTCTGTTCTGTTAGTCTGTGTTTTTTTATTGGAGAATTGAGTCCATTGATGTTGAGAGATACCAATGCCTATTAGATCCTTTGATTTTGATGTTGGCTGTGGTAGTGTGTTTGTGTGCTTGGCTACTTTTCATTTTCCTGTAGTGATGCTAATTATTTCCTGTTTTTTTTTTTAATTAGTTTTCTTGGGTAGTGTTTTTCCTTCTGGTATCTTCTGTAATGCTGCATTTGTGTGTAGGTGTTGTTTAAATTTCTTTTTTTCTTTGAATATCTTGTTTTCTATATCTATGATGAATGAAAAGTTTTGCTGAGTATAGTAGTATGGGCTGATATCTGTGTTCTCTTATGGTCTGCATGATATCTTCCCAGGTCCTTCTGGCTTTCATAGTTTCTGTTGAGAAGTCAGGTGTGATTCTGATGAGTTTGCCAGTATATGTTACTTGGCCTTTTCCCCTTGCAGCTTTTAGTACTCTTTTCTTTGTTCTGTATACTTACTGTTTTGATTATTATTATTTTGGAGGAGGGAATCTTCATTTTCCCCTTTTTCTATTATTCTTAGGTTTTTTCTTTTCATGTTGTCTTGAATTTCTTGGTTGGTCTGTATCGGTAATTTTTTAGATTCATCATTTTCTTTGATAATTACATCGAGTTCTTCCATTGTATTTTCCACACCTGAGATTCTTTCTTCATCTCTTATAGTCTGTTAGTTATGCTTACTTCCTTAGTTCCTGTTTTCTTTCCTAGGTTCTCCCTCTCCATGATTCCCTCTATTTATGTTTCCTTTAATTTTTCAATTCTTTCTTCAGATCTTGAATTATTTTGTTGATTTCATTCACCTCTCTGACTGTAGTTTTCTGTTTTTCCTTCAATTCCTTCACCTGTTTGTTTGAACATTCCTCTGCTTCTTTTATTTCTTTCAGTGATTTAATCATTTCCTCTCTGAAAGTCACAAACTGTTTGGCTGCATTTTCCTGTATTTCTTTATGGATGGCCATAATCGGTTTGATTTTATCTTCCTTTAATTCTTTACGCATTTTATTTGTTTCCTCCATTAACCTCGTCATAAGCATAGATATAAGATAATCTTTTTCAATTTCATTGATGTTAGGGTGTCCAGGGCTACTTGCCCTTGGATTACTGGGTTCTGATGATGCCATATTGCTTTGTCTTTTATTGGTTGTGTGTTTATGCTGGCCTCTACTCATCTGGCTGTCTAATGTGTTTTTGATAATTTCTGGTGCCTACTGGGTCCTGAGGTGGTTAGAATCCCCTTGGCAGGATTCTGAAGGAGATCTCCTCAGCTTTTTAGGTGAATGGTGTTGCTTCTCAGGAATTGTCATAGTTCACCTCAGGCATATGGACCATTGTGGTTACTGTGCTGTCTTGGAAGGCTCGCCTCTCATCAGGAGAAGTCCCAGAGATGGCTGCCCTACTCCTGCATTTCTTACTCTGAATTTAGCAAACTGCTGCTGCTCTTAAGGTGTTTTTGTTGGGTGTAGCCCTCTTGAAGAACCATGGTTTTGTCAGTTTAGCTAAGGATAACTGGTTGGACCTTGGAGTAGTATCTAAGGGCTGCTCCAATGGCTCTCAGGCTTTTGTAGGTCTGAGGTATCAGCTGTGTGCTCCAGTGCCCTAGCTGTAGTCAATGGCAGGTGAACACAGCACTCATGCCTGCAGTAGAAGGCTAGAGCCTAGAGCCTGCATGAACCCAGAAAGTCTTCTGGAGCTGGGTGTCCTGAGCATTGGACCTGATATTTTCCCTGCTGTGGAGTTTCCTCCTTACAGGTACACCCAGACTGTGCTTTCGGTACTGCAGTTCTGTCTGGGATTGTGAGTAGAACATGCAGGCACAAGGGCGTTGCTCAGGCCTTGTTGGTGATTCGGTGCCTGGGCGTCTGCCAAAACTTGGTAACTTTTCCAGAAAAATTTTCAGGAGGGAAGGTATCAGCTGAGTGCTCTGAGGTTAGACCTGCTGTTCCTCTCACTGTGGGTTTCCACCCAACAGAGAAACTCAGTCTCTGTGCCCTAGGGCTCACAGTTCTATATGGGGCAGTGAGTTAGGCATGCAGGCAGAACTCTGTGCTGGCACCCATGTACCCTGCTCTGGGCTGGCTGCTGGGTGCCTGCCAGACCCCAGGTCTTTTCTAGGGATTGTCTGTATGACCTAAGATCGGTCCTGATTACCTCCTGCATCATGGGGTTTTCTCTCAACTGGAAATCCCTGGGTCTGGTGTTGTGGAGCCCACATTTCAGTCTGGGACAGTGAACAGAGCACGCTGGTGTGTGGCTCTGGGCTGGCAATCAATGCCTGGTGGAATTGGGACCTCTTCCTTGGTTTAGCTGGGTGAGTTGAAGCTGATTGAATCCCACACAGTCATGTTTCCTCTCACCTAGAAACATAATTGCTGGTGTTTTAAGACCCAGAGTTCTGACTGCTGGTCACTGGGCAGATCCTGATGTGCTGCTGTTGGGAAAGAGTGTCCTCCTGGAGCCGCCATCTTGGACCTCCTGCAGTTCAGTTTTAATAATGAGATATGGTGGGATCAGCAAGATTTGCCAGCCCCTCTATGAGCTATATCACTAAAAGTTTTGCTTTGATGTTACTTCAGAAATATATTTAAAATTACACTAATGACTGCAGTTGGTTACAAGATTGAGCTTTACCTACTCTCTTGTTTATGTTTTCAAAGGTAAGCCTAAGATGGGTAACTACAAACTTTACCTATGTAGATTTACTTGAAATAAATATGGTCCTAATACACTTAACTACAGAATGTGCCAGAATTACAGATTATAGCATTATATTCTACAGGAACTCATATAGTGACCCTCAAGCTTGTCAGAGATTTGTGGAATATGACATTTTAACATGTGTAAGCTTAATATGACAAACAGAACGTCCAGAAATTCTGACAGTAGCTTCCCGTTGTCTCTGAGAAGATTTGGGTACAATGACAGAGGACTTCAACTCTGGAATGTGGTATACATTGAGCAAGACTGCCCCCAACTGCCCCACCACTGTGGCCTAAATTGGGGACAAAACTGTGGACACCTGGAGAGCTATTGTTTCATGTTGCTGAAGGTGAGGTGAGGATATTCTCTCATGTTCTTTTCCACAGAAACATTCCCTCATCTTCCTGGCCTGATGGCCAGACTGCTTCTGCTTGTGAAGTCATGAAACCATAGGATCCAGGGACAACTGCCTAGGTAGTAGAATGACTAGTCATCTCTGTCACATCGATTTATTTAGCTTATATTTTATCTTTCTCATCTCTCTGATTACATTGATGGCTAAGCTTAGCTAATGGTAGATTTGTAGCTAAAGAGCAGACAATTAGGTACACTGTTAGTTCATTGGTCAATTCATCAGCTAGTTAGAAGTACTAGCTAGGTACTAGATCTCTTATTTAGAAACGCAAACATGTTTGCTTTGCTCACAGGCTTCATGTTAAGTGCCTGTGTCTTATGGTGAATAACTGGATAGAAAACTGTAAGGTTTGTATAACGTCTGAAGATATGAAAATTTAAGTTATGAGGATCTAAAGAGACTGAGGCTCTAGGAAGGTATTTCAATGTTGGTAAATGAAAGTTGTAAAGGAAAACCTCTCTAAGAACATCTTTCAAAATTGATAAATGCAAGGATGATTGGAGGGTCTCAGTAGGTATATTAAGGTTGGTAAATACAAGTTATAAAGTGATGGTGGGTCTAAGAAGGTGTTTTAAGGTACATGAATGCAAGTTGTAATGATATAAGAAAGTAACTTAAGGCATATTAAAAATGCTCACCCCTCTATGTTACCGATGTACTTATGTTGTTATAATATTTCAACGGTTCAGAGTTTTGGCATTGACGAATAGAGTTCTGAGAAGCTGACGGCACCCTGACTATTCAGTCACAAACTAGAAATTTTAATTTCCTATTGGTTGTCTTCTGGAGAAAGATTTAAACGTGCTTCTAATTATGCTTTTAGACATCTCTGTCTAATGTGTATATCTCTGACCCAAAGCCATAGCTTTTACTAGGTCTCAATGGCATGATTCAACTCCTGCTGTCTTGCAGACACCAGTTACCTGATTTTTCTAAGTAAGTACACTCACCTGACTTTTCCCTTGGTCATGGGATTCCTCAATTCCCCTAATTACTAGACAAATTTTAACTTCTGTATCTAGTCTGAATTTGTCTCAGCAAATTTTCACCTGGCTGACAGACTTCATTACAGAGATGAACTATCACTGCAAGATGATATTTGGACTTGCTGAAAGCTTAAGTAGACCAATCCAACTGATGTGATGGCTCTTTGTCTCTTCAACTGGATCTCTAGTTAGGTGGTTTTGATAAGTGCCCCATTGCCTGGCTTTTGACTAGCCTTTCAGCCTTCCAGGACTTGCAAAATCTCCATCCTAATGTCAGCTTGAAGAAAGTTACAGAGGAAGAAAAATCAATTGGCTATTATTCTACCTAACAGGCTGATATTCTAAATCAAAGGGGTCTCTCTGACATTAGCTATTATCTTTGGGACCAGCTCAGCTGGAGCAGGAACTGATACTGAAGCAATGGCTTTTCAAAGCCAAAATCATAACAGCATAAAGGCAGATATTGTTATTAAAGATATTCAATGTCTTGAGAACTTAATCACCCATTTAGAAGAGAATGTTGATTCCCTGGCAGAAGTAGTGTTACAAAACAGAAGTGATTTAGATCTGTTGTTTTTACAGCAGAGAAAGCTGTGTGTAGCCCTTAGAGAGGAATGTTAGTTGCTTCCATGTAAACCACTCAAGAGTGATTAGGGAATCCTTAGCAAGAGTAAGAAAGTCTGGAGAGATGCAGAAGAGAGTGAGGATTCCAGAGGATGGTCTAGATCCTGGTTTAATAGTTCTCCTTAGCTTACTATCCTTATATCCACCCTGATGGTAACCCTACTCGTTTTGATTTTTACCTTTGGGCATTGCATTTTAAATCACTTGATAGCTTTAATGAAAGAACACTTGGGAGCAATACAGTTAATGGTACTCAGATCCCATTATGGATGGGTAAATCTGGAGGACACCGAGGGGTCATATCTGGAAGACCGATGATTGGGCCTTCACATGACCACGTGAAGGGGGGAATGAGAGAACCAGGCCTGACTCCCCCACAAAGTCACCAGGAACTAGTGATCCCCCCAAAGTCACCTGGAAGCAGGCCATAGGTAACCAATAATAGGAAGAAAATAATAAAATTCCCTACCTAACGAATTTGCTAGAGCTAACCTCAAGAATGGGAAGGTATCTTATTTCAGGTTAGGGCATCTGTGTTGGGCAGACCACTGACCTTGTAGTAGAACTAACACAGCACAGAAATACCTAACATTCCTGAGGTCCACAGATAGATTACTCAATTTTATTTAGCCACAATTACCTTGTAACAAGCTTACCCTTGCTGAGTGTCACCAAATTGTGTTACTGCTAAGCTATAATTTCCCAAACCTCACTGTAAACAAATAAAAACCCTCCTACCCCTGAGCTTGTGGCTCTACACTATAAACTGCTGCATTGGTGACAGTGTGGGCCATAGCCCAAGCTTGTAATAAAAGACTATACTGCATTTGCATTGAAATCAGCTCTTTGGTGGTCTTTGGGGTCTGCGAGACTTGGGCATAACAACAGTAGTAAACCAACAAATTCTAGACATTATTTTTAGACTTAAGTTGAGACTATCATAGAGCTCATTTTATTACTCTCCCATTTGTATGGGTAGCTGTACTTGGCTGCTTCTTATCCAATACACTTAAAACTATAATTTTGTAGCTGTTTCTATTTGGTTTGTAATTACTTCTATATCTATTACTGTATCTTGTTTAGAAGATGAATTTTTCCTTAGGCAAAATTATGACAAGATGACAAAACGATTTTAATTATATTCCAGTTAATGAAATAAAGAACAAACTATCTCACTATGGCCAAGTAATGAAGTAGTATGCTCCTTTAGTATTCAGATCTGTGTGGGATGCTGTGTCTCAGAGCAACATCTTAGTGACAAGAAGACATAAAAGGCAGGTACTAGTGCCTCCATTTAAGAAGATATCTATCTGTGCTATAGACTCCTGTTCTGTGGTATTTATTCAGTTCTAACACTGTAACAGACATTCACAGATTTGTTCTGAGAATTTAATTATTCATGTTAAGTGCTTAAAAGCTCCTCTGATTTAATGTCTCAAGATCTATTTTTATGTGGAAGATACATTTTATTGTCTCACACTGTATCATATGTTCTTAGTAGAATACAAGGATAAACAAACAAAACAAAATGAAAGAGAAACAACTAACTGACCAAAAAAACAAAACAAAACAAAAACCTTCAACATTTTTGGTAACTTAGTTCCTACTAAATAGTTTTCTTTCTTTTTCAGATGCCTGAGCAATGGTCATCATAGATAAGCAATGTTAAAGTACCAACATCGTGAAGCAAAACAAATTCTTGGTAAGTTCCAGCATTATTAATAAAGAAGAAACCAGAATTTGAAGGTACAGTTTGAAGGTAGAACGAATGGGTTAACTATGAGATGTGAAATAAAACAGGATATGAGGTTTTTATAACTTCAGTGGCCCCAAAAATTGAATATAATTTACAGTGATATAGAAGGAAAAAAAGATGGTTTTGAAATGGGATGTTATATTAAGATCCATACCAGATATCCGAGTTAAAATATATAACAGAAATCTGAATACTAGAAGAACAAAAGAAAATGTAACAAAATGAAACTGAGAAGGGCATTCTTAGAAGGCATATGGCAAAATAAAACTGTCTAAGGAGTGATGTCAGTTTAGACTGCTAGGCCAATAGTTTACATGTGATAATAACCATAAAGTAATCATTGCATTTGTCAAGTTAGACCTTATTGGTGAGCCTAAAAATACTGACTATAGTACTGTAATCCTGTTTGAAATAAGGTTAGCAGAATATGAGACTTCATAGATGACCACTTAAATCCAACTGTGTACATACATGCTCAAATACCACTCTTATCAACAAAAAAGCAAATTAAACCATACATAACAAATTTTTCATCACAAGACAGTACACATGTACTATTTTGTACAAAGAACAATAAAGGGAAAAAGCTGACATTATATGCATCAGACACATTTTAGATATCATGTTAACTGAGAATAGTTGTCACATCAAAAGAGTGTATAATATAGTTTTTTTTCAAAAAGAATAACCAAAAAACTCAAAATTAAACAAATTTTTCAAATTTTAATATTCTTCAGATATTTAAAGATGAGTAAAATTATTTATAAAACTGTTCAAATATTTTAAATTTATTTAATTTTATTAATTACAGTTTATTCACTTTGTATACCCCCATAAGGCCCTCCCTCCTACACTCCCAGTCCAATCATCCCTATACATTCTTCATGCATGCCTTTCCCCAAGTCCACTGATAGGGGAAGTCCTGCTCTCCTTCCTTCTGATCTTAGTCTATCAGATCACATCAGGAATGGCTGCATTGTAATCTTCTGTGGCCTGGTAAGGCTGCTCTCCCTTCAGGGGGAGGTGATCACAAAACAGGCCAAACAGATTATGTCAGAGGCAGTCCCTCTTCCCATTATATGGAACCCACTTGGATACTAAGCTGCCACGGACTACATCTGTGCAGGGGTTCTAGGTTATCTCCATATCTGGTATTGGTTGGAGTATGAGTCTCTGGAAAGATCACTTTGTTCAAATTTTCTGGTTCTGTTGCTCTCCTTGAGGGGTTCCTGACCTCTCCAAATCTTACTATTTCCCACTTCTTACATAAGATTCCATGCCTTCTGCCCACCAGGTGGCCATAAGTCTCAGCGTCTGCTTTGATAGTCTGCAGGGCAGAGCCTTTCAGAGGCCATCTGTGGCAGGTTCCTGGGTTGTATCCTGTTTTCTTCTTCTTCTGAGGTCCATCCTATTTGTCTTTCGGGATGGGAAGTGAGCATTTTAGTCAAGATCCTCTGACTTTATTAGTTTCTTTAAATGTACGGGTTTTAGTAGGTTTATCCTATGTTATATGTCTATATGAGTGAGTATATACTGGGTGTGTCTTTCTGCTACTGAGAGAACTCACGCAGGATGATCTTTTCAGGTTGCACCATTTACCTACAAATTTCATGATTTCCTTATTTTTCATTGCAGAGTAATACTCCATTGTGTAGATGTACTACAATTTCTGAATCCATTCTTCAGTTGAGGGGCATCTGGGCTCTTTCCAGCTTCTGGCTATCACAAATAAAGCTACTACAGACATGGTTGAGCAAGTGTCCTTATTGTGTACTTGAGCCTCTTTTGGATATATGCCTAGGAGTGGTATGGCTGGATCTTGAGGAAGGGATATTCATAGTTGTCTGAGAAAGTGCCAGATTGATTTCCAGACTGGTTGTACGAGTTTGCATTCCCACCAGCAGTGGAGGAGGGTTCCCCTTTCTCTACAACCTCTCCAGCATGTGTTGTCCCTTGAGTTTTTCATCTTGGCCATTCTGATGGGTGTAAGGTGAAATCTCAGGGTTGCAGAAGCCCTCCTTTATACCAAAGACAAAAGGGCCGAGAAAGAAATCAGGGAAACAACACCCTTCACAATAGCCACTAATAACATAAAGTACCTTGGGGTGATGCTAACCAAGCAAGTGAAAGACCTGTTTGAGAAAAACTTCAAGTCTCTGAAGAAAGAAATTGAAGATCTCAGAAAATGGAAAGAACTCCCGTGCTCATGGATTGGTAGGATTAACATTGTGAAAATGGCCATCTTGCCAAAAGCAATCTACAGATTCAATGCAATTCCCATCAAAATACCAACTCAATTCTTTACAGACCTTGAAAAAAGGATTCTCAGCTTCATATGGAGAAACAAAAAACCCAGAATCTCCAAAACAATCCTGTACAACAACAGATCATCTGAAAGTATCTCCATCACCTATCTCAAGTTGTACTACAGAGCAATAGCAATAAAAACTGCATGGTATTGGCATAAAAACAGAAAGGAGGATCAATCGAACCGCATAGAAGACCCAGAAATAAACCCACACACCTATGAATACTCGATATTTGACAAAGAAGCCAAAACCATTCAATGGAAAAAAGACAGCATCTTCAACAAATGGTGCTGGTCTGTGACCCGCGCAATCGTCTCGCCAGCAAGAACGCACACGGACACCAGGATCCTTCTGCAGCAAACATTTATTGCGATGGAAAGAAGAAGACCCCAAGCCCCAAAAGGCAAGGCTTATATATGCCTCAGAGCGGTGTGTCTCTCTCTGATTGGTTGCTGGCTCATCCCCCCCAAATGACGCCCCGGGCTGGGCCATGACTAGGCGTGCACTCGCTTTTGGCACATGCGCATATCACTTGTTTACCAGGAGCAGAGGCGGATGTCAGTGCCATCTTGTAATGGCGGCTATACTTTTCGGCTCTCTACATCTCCCCCTTTTTGTTTTAGAATGATGAAAACTGCCTCAGGCCTATTTAGCGCGGCACCAAATAGAACTCGAACCCAAGCCCGATCAAGCAAACTCCTTCTTGGGGAATGAGTGATCAAGAGCCTATAGCGCGAAAATATTCCCTATCCTACCAGGTGCAATGGAAACAAGTCCTCTGGGTGCAAGGGCTAAGGGAAAAAAAGGAGTTGACACCCATTCCTGTGCAATGGAGTATAGCTCCCAGGAGTGCAAGGGCTCCTATTCAGGTACCGCAGCCATTTAGGCAAGGGCTGACCAGACTTAGACCTCTCATCGACCCAGTGCAATGGGCTGAACCCCTGAGGTGCATCGATTGAGGGTCTCAGTCTTTAGTTACTTTCTTAACATAGATAGCCAAATTTCAGGAGAAGATCCTTGTTCTATAGCCACAAGCGCTTGAGCGATAACGACCTTGTCACGTTCTTGTTGAGCTCTGAGCTTCCAGACCAACCAAAAAGTGAACACCAGCCCACAGCATAGCACCATGCCAAACAATGCCACCCCCACCCATTCCTTAAAGAAAGAGAAAGCTGAAGAGATCCAGGAAGAGAGTCCCTCCGTCAACGACAAGTCCACTCGTGTTGAATTTATTGTCACTATTGCTGCCCTCAGCGCCTCAAGCGTTTCTTTGAATCCTTCTGACCAATTTCCTGCGAGATAGAGAGACAACCTCTTGGACAAATTAGCTGCTCGGGTAAAATTATCATATGGTACGCTAGTAATGCAAAGCGCTCCCATTTTTCTTTCACATCCCAATTGAGCCATTTGAAATAGGATGTCTAGTCTTTCTTCCACTAGATCCAGATGCTGATTAAGAATCATCAGACCACCCTTCAGTTGGGCGCTGGCAGATGAATGTAAACTTATGGCATCCGCCACGACGGCTGACAGCTGGTTTAGAGTTGTGCTCGTCTGGACCGTATTTGCCATGGCTAACCCAGCCGCGGTGGCTGCACCCGCACTGACAAAGATGGCCGTCACAATGGCTGCAGTTATACTAAAATCTCTCTTTTTTCTGAATAATGATAATGTGGAAGGGGTCTCCACAGGAACAGGAATCCACTGTGGGACCCTAGCAACCATGGCACGAGTTTCTTGCCTCGCATCCCAGCATTGCGACATCCAGCATGTTTCATTACTGCAATTATTGAAGGAGATATTGGAAAGTATAAACAAAAAAGGGGGGGGTAAACACAAATAGGGCTAGGTGGATAATCTGTCTGATTTGTAATGGTTTTATTCCATCCAATAATTTGTTCAGTTTCATTAACCATTTCCTTCGTCTCACCAGGTGCTCCCAATTCAGTGCCAACTGTGGTACCTGTAATGATTGATTTCCCTACTGTACCACCACGGATGAACCCCAGGGGGTTAAGGTCCGTGCAGCTGCCATTCACCCCACAGAGCGTCCATTTATGAAAGGGGTCCATCCTACAATCTTGTACGAAAAGTCCTTGTTTCATAACCCATCCTTTTGTTGCGTCCACCATCATGTTAGGGGAGAAAGAAAAGGTTTTATTTTTATCAGCCCAATGAGTAATACGTGATTGACACTCAGACCACGGTGGGATGACCTCCTCATCCTCCCAACGACAAAAGGGGGCCATTCTAGGTTGTGGAGGTCGGTCCCTGTCTGAAAAATTTGGTTTCAAAAAGGTACCATTCATCCAAGTAACCTTTTGCCAAAAGGTGTAATAAACATCAGTGATGTTGTCATTATTGGTTCTTGCTTTTTGGGTTATATTCGCCCAACCTCTGTCCACATGATCAAATGATCCCAGGGCTCTATTAGTAAGCTGAATACATCCTCCCTCTTCAGAGTCCTCAAGCTGAAAGCAGAGGGAGCCTACTTCGGGAAAAACATGACTTTCCCTCAATGGTGCTTTAGTCTCATCATAAGGTAGGTAGGGTAAGCCCAAGGTCTTATTGGATATAAAGAACTTGGGGAAGACTAGTGAATTATGTCTAACTGGCATAGGTTTTGGATAGGCAGATAATATGGCCCAATGTTGTTCCCCCAAAATACTAGGAACCCAAACTAGGAGGATCCAGACAGGAGCTGAGAGCATTTGCAGATGCATCCTTTGGAGGATCATCTTCAAATATCACGAGTCTTCGTGCCAGTCGTTCTGGTAGCCAAAATGGGTTGTCTTCTTCCTGCGGAAAAACACAAACAGCTCCCCTGGATCTTATTAAAATGGGATCCGGGCCTTTCCATTGCCAGTCAAGACATCTTTCCACTTGACCATCTCCTTTCGCCTGTCAGGCTCTGAACAATGACGGTCAGCCGCCGTATGGCCCTGACTGTCCAAATTTAAAAAATTAAGGGTAAAAAGTGCTATAGAGATAGTTACTCTTGGCACTGAGGGTAGAGCCTCCTCGACTCCCCCTTTTTGTTTTAGAAGATAGGACTTAAGAGTGCGATGAGCCCGTTCTATAATGTCTTGTCCTTGAGGGTTATATGGGAGACCCGTCAGGTGGGTCACCCCCATATGGCGACAGAATTGTTCAAACTTTTGGGAAGTGTAAGCTGGTCCATTGTCAGTTTTAAGAATTTTGGGCTTTCCCCAGGCACTCCATGCCTCGAGGCAATGCTGAATAACGGGCCGCCTTTTCTCCAGCTAATGGGGAAGCAAATATAATTCCAGAACAAGTATCAATGGAAACATGTAAATATTGCAATTTGCCAAAGGATGGGATGTGAGTAACATCCATCTGCCAAATCTGTAATGGGCGGATTCCTCTAGGGTTAATTCCAACATGAGGCACAGGTAAAAATTGACAGCAATTTTGACATTGAGTTACTATATCTTTAGCCTCTTTTTTACTTATGTCAAGCCGATGACGTAATGTCTCAGCTGTCACATGAAACCTTTTATGAAAGTCCTTAGCCAAGTCCAATTTTGGTGAAAGGGCAAGTGTAATTAACTTTGTGGCTCGATCTGCCAGGTCATTTCCATGGGACATGGGTCCCGGTAGGCCTGAGTGAGCCCTAATATGTGTAATAAAAACAGGGAATCTCCTATTAACCAAAGTAAACTGAATCTTTTGAAAGATTTTTGCAAGCTTGCTAGATGCTTTAATCAACTCGGCAGCCTCTAAAATTTTAGTTGCATTTACCACATAACAGGAATCCGAAACAATATTTAAGGGACCTGAAAAATTTTTCAGGACCTCTAGCACCACTAAACATTTTACAATTTGAGGTGAGGTTTTATGATATTGTTTAGATACAACTTTGTCATTAACCACATAGGCCCCCACTCCTGTTTTTGACCCATCCGTATAGACTACTGTTCCGTCCAGAAGCGGTTCCTGGGATGTAATGCGCGGGAACACAACTGTTTGAGTCAAAGCAAATTGTAGGATGGGATGTTTGGGATAGTGGTTATCTATCAAACCGCCAAAGGAGGTGACCAGTACCGCCCAAATATCAGAGGTAGCAGTTAGTATCTGGACTTGATGGGCAGTATAAAGCACTACTAAAACCTTGGGTTTCTTTCCAAAATGGGTGGTGGCTGCTTTTAACCCACGAAGGGCAAGCTGAGCAACTGTATCTGGATACCATTTAATAATCTTTGCAGGAGAAGCATTGGGATGAACCCATAACAAGGGCCCATCTTGCCATAGCACAGCAGTTGGTAAATGTTTAGTTTTAAAAACACACAAGTCAAAGGCTTTGGTTTTATCTATGCGTTTTAGCTGGGCATCTTGTAAGGCATTTTCTACCACTTGTAGGGTGCGGCTTGCAGCCCGCGTTAAGGCTAGAGGCGAGGAAATATGAGCATCCCCTTTCAAAATATCAAACAAAGGTTTTAATTCAGCAGAGGGAATTTTTAGAAATGGTCTCAAAAAATTTATATCACCCAATAATTTTTGAAAATTATTTAAAGTATATAAATGGTCTCTGCGAATCTCTAATTTTTGAGGAACTATTTTTTCTGGGTAAATAACTGTTCCTAGAAAGGAACCTATTTTTGAAACTTGAACCTTCTCAGTAGCAATATGTAGGCCCCATTGTCCCAGGGTTTTTAGCAATAAAGGGTATGAAGTCTGTAAAATAGCTAATTCCTTATGGCACATAAGGATGTCATCCATATAATGGATCAATAACAAGGAGGGAAATTGTTTCCTAACTGGTTCAAGGGCCATTTGTACATACAGCTGACACATGGTGGGGCTGTTGGCCATGCCTTGAGGTAAAACTTTCTAATGATATCTTTTGTCTGGTTCGAGGTGATTAACAGTAGGTAAGGTAAATGCAAATCTTTGCCTGTCTTGTGGGCATAAAGGAATGGAGAGAAAACAATCCTTAATATCTATAATTATAATCCTCCATTGTTTAGGTAAAGCAGAGAGCAGAGGTAGGCCTCATTGCACGGAGCCAAATAGCTGCATCTGCGCATTAATGGCCCTCAGATCATGGAGAAGTCTCCATTTTCCTGATTTTTTTTTATAACAAAAATAGGTGTATTCCAGGGAGAGGTGGGGGCTCCAAATGACCAAGCTGTACTTGTTCTTGAATCAGCCTTGTAGCAGCTTCTAACTTTTCAGAGGAAAGGGGCCATTGAGGAACCCATATGGCCTCCTCCGTAAGCCAGGGTATGGGCATGGAACCCTCAATGGCAACTAGGGAAAACCCAAACCTTGTTTTCCTGTATTACTTTCTTGTGAGATTGGGCTTAATCTTTTTTGTTTTTTTTTGTTGTTGTTGTTTTTTGTTTTTTTTTTTTTTGCCAAGGCCTTTTCCTTCCTTATATCCCCTCCTTTTTATAATATCAATAGCTTGTTGAGAGTACTCATTAGTTAATGCTAATCCTAAATCTTGTAAGATGTCTCTTCCCCAGAGATTAACGGGAAGAGGAAGTACATAAGGTATAAAGCTTCCTATTTGACCTTTTGGTGCCTGCCAAGTCAATGAGCGTGAACTGACTGCGGGGCTGGCCTCATATCCCAACCCCTGTAAGGAGTGAGACGATTGTGTAACAGGCCACGCCTTAGGCCACCAGTTGGAGGAAATAATGCTTTTATCAGCTCCCGTGTCCAAAATGCCGATAAAGTTCTTTCCCTCTATTTGTAATTGTAAGGTGGGTCTAGTTTTAAGATCAACTACCAAGTGAGCGAAGTCAGTTCCTGAAGAACCAAGCCCTTTGGCGCCTCTTGACACTCCGGTAGATGGAAAACAGTCATGTAAGCTTGGAAGGAGAACTAATTGAGCAATCCTATCCCCAGGAGAAATAGAAAATATGCCTTGTGGACAAGAGCAGAGAACCTGAAGTTTCCCGGTATAGTCTTGGTCTATTATACCAGGATGAACCATAAGCCCCTTCAAGGTAAGAGAGAAGCGACCTAGAATAAGGCCGACACTTCCCTCAGGCAGGGGGCCTTTAAAATCAACCAGGACAGGTTGCATGCCCACATGTGGCATTAGTAAGAATTGGGCGGTGGAACGGAGGTCCAATCCTGTGGAGCCTCTTGTAGCTCTGCGGCTAGAGGTGTCTTCCTGTTGCCTACTTGTGTCCCATATCTTTTGGGGCCCTGAGACCTGGGGCCCTGAAACCCGTTTTTTGGAATACTTTCATCCCTTTTCTCTGAAGGGGTGTCATGTTGAATAAGCTTTCCCTGAATATCTCTAACTGAGCGACACTCATTGGCCCAGTGATAACCCTTTCTACACTTGGTACAGAGCCCTGGAGTTTTCTTTTGTGCAAGAGCACGGCATTCTCGTTTTAAATGACCCGGTTTGCCACAGTTATAACAAACTTTACGGCCGCCAGGACTCGGGCGGTTTTTGCTTTGTAAGATAGCTGCTGCAAGGCCGGCATTAGTAAGCGGGCCTCCAAGTCCTCGGCAAATCTTTATCCAGTCTGTCAGCCCTTTACTTCTTTTAGGGGTAATGACTGCCTTACATTCTGGTGAGGCATTTTTATACACCAGTTGTTCTATCATTGGTTTAACTCGTTCCGGGTCTCCAAATATCCTGCCTGCTGCTTCTGTCATCCTAGCCACAAAGTCTGAGAATGATTTCTGGGAGCCTTGTATTATTTTTGTTAGATGTCCCCCGGCCTCGCCCTTTTTTGAGAGGGCTTTCCATGCTTTAATAGCAGCAGCGGAGATCTGGTCATATGCTCCCCAATCGTAGTTTGTCTGATTATTGACAAACTGTCCTTGCCCTGTTAACAAATCAAAAGTCCACTGCCGTTGATTATCTTCTGCATTGGCGTTGGCCCTTGCCTATATTTGAGAAGCATCATGCCATAAGGCTTTCCATTCCATGTATTGTCCCATATTAGGAAGAGCAGCTTTTACTGTATTTTGCCAATCATTCGGAGTCATCGCCATATTGGCGAGTCTCTCAAGCTACATGACTGTAAAATTAGCATCTACTCCATATTTATTAACTGATTCAGCAAGTTCCTTAATAAAGGGATATTCTACCAGTGCATGGACACGGCCTCCATCCGCAGCCTCAAACACCGGGAAGGCTTGTAAGAACTTTCTTCTGTCTCCCTTTGAAAGGAAGGAATCTGAACAGTACTTGTCTGCATAAGGCGGAGGAGCACTGGGGATGACAGGGGTGGCAGGCTGAGAAGCCGCACGGTTCCTATCTCCCGTCTTCTTTTGCTTTTGGTAGCGGCCGCTCATCAGGATAGTATCTCTCTTCCTCGTAGCGAGCCACTTCCTCATCTAAATCTTCCTCCTCAGAGGAGCTTAGTTCCTCCGATTCAGAGCTATCAATTCCTAAAGCCTCCAGTTCTTTTATCAGATAAAGAGACTTCTTTTTCAGGGCCTTTTCTCCCCCCTCATGTTTCTCTCCCAGGGTGTCCTTTCCCTTCTCTTTCACTTCTGTGGACCAAGCGTCCACAGAAGGAGCTTTTTTCTTAGGCATGCCTTTTCTTTTTTCTTTATGAGCTCCTAACCTTTTATCCTGCTCTGTTTCTGACATGCTGTCTTGCAGCTCCTCTAACACTCCCTGGCCTGCCACTACAGTTGAGCGGCATTTCTCGTCCTGCAGGCATGACCTCACTAGCTTCCACAATGGTCTGGTTCCAGCTTTAATTTTCCATCTTGTCACCCTCCAACTTCTCCCAGGAGGCGAACATCAGCGACCCCGAGCACACATACCAGGGCGCCACGCAATCGATCTCCTTCACAAGCCCCTCCAATGTTTTTGTAGAAACCTTTAACTCATGCTGCCTCAAGAGCGACTGAAGCGCCGTGATCACCGAATGTGAAGCTCCCATGTTGCTCTCTTATCTACGAGAGAAGCTGACACACAGAGAGGGGCACTGTGGCTTATCTACGTCCGTCTGACCGTGCCCAATGGCGGCAAGCCTGTTAGCAAGAATATTTGTGGAAGCAAAATAAAACCAAAAGAGAGAGAACGAGCGCTACTATCACAATAGGGAAAGCTACAAGAGCTCCTGCCAATTGGGGAGAGAGATGAGACAAATCAAGACCAAACATGCCTCTCAGAACTTACCTTAGTCCTGCAGTTCTGAATCCTCCCCTTGAATGGGGGGTCTCCTCGGCGCCGGCAATGGTGGGCTTCCCGGGTTTCAGCACCAACTGTGACCCGCGCAATCGTCTCACCAGCAAGAACGCACACGGACACCAGGATCCTTCTGCAGCAAACATTTATTGCGATGGAAAGAGGAAGACCCCGAGCCCCAAAAGGCAAGGCTTATATATGCTTCAGAGCGGTGTGTCTCCCAAATGACGCCCCGGGCTGGGCCGTGACTAGGCGCGCACTCGCTTTTGGCACATGCGCATATCATTTGTTTACCAGGAGCAGAGGCAGATGTCAGCGCCATCTTGTAATGGCGGCTATACTTTTCGGCTCTCTACACTGGTCCAACTGGATGTCCACATGCAAAAAAATGAAAATAGATCTATATTTATCACCCTGCACAAAACTAAAGTCCAAGTGGATCAAAGACCTCAACATAAAACCAGACACATTAAATCTGTTACAAGAAAAAGTGGGGAACAACCTAGAACTCATTGGCACAGGAGACAACTTCCTGAACAGACCACCAACAGCACAGGCTCTAAGAGCAACAATCAATAAATGGGACCTCATGAAACTGAAAAGCTTATGTAAAGCAAAGGACACTGTCATCAAAACAAAACGACTGCCTACAGATTGGGAAAGAATCTTCACTAACCCTTTATCTGACAGAGGACTAATATCGAGTATATACAAAGAACTAAAGAAGCTGAAAAGCAGCAATCCAAGTAATCCAATTAAAAAAATGGGGAACATAGCTAAACAGAGAATTCTCCACAGAGGAATATCGAATGGCAGAGAAACACTTAAAGAAATGCTCATCCTCATTAGCCATCAGGGAAATGCAAATCAAAACAACCCTGAGATTTCACCTTACACCCATCAGAATGGCCAAGATGAAAAACTCAAGGGACAACACATGCTGGAGAGGTTGTGGAGAAAGGGGAACCCTCCTCCACTGCTGGTGGGAATGTAAACTGGTACAACCACTCTGGAAATCTATCTGGCGCTTTCTAAGACAATTAGGAATAGTGCTTCCTCAAGACCCAGCTATACCACTGCTAGGTATATACCCAAAGTTTGCTCAAGTACACAAAAGGGATATTTGCTCAACTATGTTTATAGCAGCTTTATTTGTAATAGCCAGAGGAAACAACCCAGATGTCCATCAACGGAGGAATGGGTACAGAAATTGTGGTATTTTTACACAATGGAATACTACTCAGCAATCAAAAAGGAGGAAATCATGAAATTGGCAGGCAAATGGTGGGATCTAGAAAAGATCATCCTGAGTGAAATATCACAGAAGAAGAAAGACAAACACGGTATATACTCACTTATATAGACCTATAAGATATGATAAACATAATGAAATCTGTACACCTAAAAAAGATGATCAAGAAAGTGGACATGGGCGAAGATGATCAATCCTCGTTTAGAAAGACAGATGGGATGTGCATTGAACGTATGACAGGAGTCTACTGAGTGCATCTGAAAGGCTCTAACTAGCAGTGTTTTCAAAGCAAAGACTCATGACCAAACCTTTGGCAGAGTACAGGGAATCATAAGAAAGAAGGGGAGTTAGTCTGTTGGGGAAAGGATAGGAGCTCCACAAGGACCAAATATATCTGGGCACAGGGTCTTTTCTGAGACTGACATTCAACCAAGGACAATGTATGGATATAACCTAGATCCTCTGCTCAGATGTAGCCTGTGGTAGCTCAGTAACCAATTGGTTTCCCATAGTGAGGGGAACAAGGACTATTTCTAACAGGAACTCAATGACTGGCTCTTTGGCCTCCCCACCCCCCCAAGGGAGGAGCAGTCCTGTTAGGCCACAGAGGAGAGCTTTGCAGCCAGTCCTGAAGATACCTGATAAAACAGGATCAGATGAATGGGGAGGAGGTCCCCCCATCAGTGGACTTGGAAAGGGGCACGGTGGAGATGAGGGATAGAGGGAGGGACTGGGAGGGAATGAGGGATCGGGACACAGCTGGGATACAGAGTTAATAAAATGTAACTGATAAGAAAAAAATAAAATTAAAAAAAAATCCCAGGGTTGTTCTGATTGGCATTTCCATAATGGCTTATGACATTGAGCATTTCTTTAAGTGTTTCTCTGCCATTCGATATTCCTCTACAGAGAGTTCTAGGTTAGCTCTTTTCCCCATTCTTTAATTGGATTACTGCTTTTCAGCTTCTTTAATTCTTTATATATATTAGATATTAGCCCTCTGTCAGATAAAGGGTTAGTGAAGATTTTTTCCCAATCTGTGGGCAGTCGTTTTGTTTTGATGACAGTGTCTTTTGCTTTATAGAAGTTTTTAAGTTTTATGAGGTCCCATTTATTGATTGTTGCTCTTAGAGCCTGTGCTGTGGGTGCTCTGTTCAGGAAGTTGTTTCCTGTACCAATGAGTTCTAGGGTCTTCCCACTATTTTTTCTAACTGATTTAATGTGTCTTGTTTTATGTTGAGGTCTTTGATCCACTTGGACTTCAGTTTTGTGCAGGGTGATAAGTATGGATCTATTTCCATTTTTACATGTAGACAACCAGTTAGACCAGCACCATTTGTTGAAGATGCTATCTTTTCTCCATTGTATGGTTTTGGCATCTTTGTCAAAGATCAGGTGTCCATAAGTGTATGGGTTCATTTCTGGGTCGTCTGTTCGGTTCCATTGATCCACCATTCTGTATCTATGCCAGTAGCATGCAATTTTTATTACTGTTGCTCTATAGTACAGAGAATTGGAGTTAGCTCTTCTTTGAAGGTCTGGTAGAATTCTGTGCTGTAACCATCTGGTCCTGGGATTTTTTTGGATAGGAGACTTTCGATGACTGCTTCTATTTCCTTGAGGGATATAGAAGTATTTAATTGATTTACCTGGTCCTGATTCAGCTTTGGTAAGTCAAATCCATCAAGAAAATTGTCTGTTTCACTAGATTTTCAAACTTTGTGGCATATAGACTTTTGAAGTAAGTCCTAATGATTGTTTGGATTTCCTCAGTGTCTGTAGTTACGTCCCCCTTTTCATTTTCTGATTTTGTTGATTTGGATGGTGTCTCTCTGCATTTTAGTTAGCTTGGCTAAGGGTTTGTCGATCTTGTTGATTTTCTCAAAGAACCAACTCTTGGTTTCATTGATTCTTTGAATTGTTTTATTTGTTTCTAATTGATTGTTTTCATCCCTAGTTTGCTTATTTCCAGCCATATACTCCTTTTCGGTGTGTCTGCTTCTTTTTCTAGGGTTTTTAAGTAAGCCATTAAGTTGTTTGAGTGCACTGTCTCGAATTTCTTCTTGAAGGCATTTAGTGCTATGAACTTTCCTCATATCACTGCCTTCATTGTGTCCCACAAGTTTGGGTATGTTGTTTCTTCATTTTCATTGAGATCTAGGAAGATTTTAATTTCTTTCTTTATTTCTTCTCTGACCCAGCTGTCATTTAGTAGCAAGTCGTTCAGTTTCCATGTGTGTGTAGGCTTTTTGCTATTTCTGTTGTTGTTAAGGTCCAGCTTTATTCCATGGTGATCAGACAGGATACAAGGGATTATTTTAATCTTCTTATATCTGTTGAGGCTTACTTTGTGACCAACTATGTGGTCTATTTTGGAGAAGGTTCCATTAGGTGCTAAGAAGAAGGTAAATTCTTTTGTGTTTGGGTGTAAGGGTCTTTAAATTTCTGTTAGGTCTATTTGATTCATGACCTCTGTCATAGACATTGTTTCTTTGTTTAATTTCTGTTTTGTTGACCTGTCCTTTGTTGAGAGTGGGGTGTTGAAGTCTCCCACTATTAATGTGTGGGGATCTATATGTGGTTTAAGTTTTATCAATGTTTTTTTTACAAATGTGGGTGCCTTTGTATTTGGGCCATAGTTGTTCAGGATTGTGATGTCTTCCTGGGGGAATTTTCACTTGATGAGTATGAAATGTCCTTCCCCATGTCTTTTGATTAATTTTAGTTGAAAGTCTATTTTATTAGATATTAGAATGGCTACTCCTATTTGCTTCTTAGGTCTATTTGCTTGGAAAACTGTCTTACAACCCTTTACCCTCAGGTAATGTCTATCTTTGTGCCTTAGGTGTGTTTCTAGTATGCAATAGATGGCTGGGTTTTGTTTACATATCCATTCTGTTAATCTGTGTCTTTTTACTGGAGAGTTGAGTTCATTGATGTTGAGAGAGATTAATGACCAGTGGCTGTTAGATCCTTTGATTTTGATGTTGGCTGTGTTCATAAGTTTGTGTGTTTGGTTCCTTTTTGTTTTCCTGTAGTAAGGTTAATTATTTCCTGTGTTTTCTTGACAGAAGCTAATTTTCTTGGGTTGTATTTTCCCTTCCAGTGTCTTCTGTAATGCTGGATTTGTGTGTAGATACTGTTGAAATTTGTTTTTGTCATTGAATATCTTGTTTTCTCCGTCAATGAGGACTGAGAGTTTTGCGGGGTATCATAATGTGGGGTGACATCTGTGTTCTCTTAGGTTCTGCATGACATCCGTCCAGGCCCTTCTGGCTTTCATAGTCTCTGTTGATTAGTCAGGTGTGATTCTAATGGGTTTGCCATTACATGTTACTTGGCCTTTTTCCCTTGCAGCTTTTAGTATTTTTTCTTTGTTCTGTATACTTACTGTTTTGATTATTATGTGTTGGGAGGATTTTCTTTTCTGGTCTAATATATTGGGTGTTCTGTAGGCCTCTTGTATTCTTTTTGGCCTTTCCTTTAAGTTGGGGAAATTTTCTTCAATGATTTTGTTGAAAATATTTTCTGAGCCTTGGAGCAGGGATTCTTTTTTTTTCCCTCTATTCCTATTATTCTTAGGTTTTGTCTTTTTATGTTTTCTTGAATTTCTTGGACAGTCTGTGTCAGGAATTTTTTAGATTTAACATTTTCTTTGACAGATACATATATTTCTTCCATTGTACCTTCCACACCTGAGATTCTTTCTTCCTTCTCTTGTAGTGTATTGGTTATGCTGACCTCTGCAGTTCCTGTTTTCTTCCATAAGTTCTTTCTCTCCAAAATTTCCTCCATTTGTGCTTTCTTTAATTTTTCCAATTGTATCTTCAAATCTTGAGCCTTTTTGTTGATTTCCCTCACCTGTCTGAGTGTATTTTCCTGTCTTTCCATCAATTCTTTCAGCTGTTTGTTTGAACAATTCTCTGTTTCTTTTGTTTCATTCAGTGATTTAAGTATTTCCTCTCGAAAGGCCACAAACTGTCTGCAACTTCCTCAATTTCTTTATGGATACCCATAATCTTTTTGAGTTTATCCTCCTTGGTCTTTACGTATTTTATTTGTTTCTTCTGTTCTCCTCTTCATGAGCATAGTTGTTTGGTCATCTTTTTGGATTTCAGTTATCCTAGGGTGTCCAGGGCTACTTGCCCCTGGATAACTGGGTTCTGAAGATGCCATATTGCTCTGTCTTTTGTTGGTTGAGCTTTTACACGGGCCTCTACCCATTGGGCTATCTTAGGTCATTGTGGTTAGTTTCTGGTGGTACCTGGGGATCTTGTGGTGGAGAGAATCTCCTTGGCAGGAAGATCATTTTTCCTGAAGGAAGCCTTCTCTGCTTTTTGTGTATAGTCACTGGATGGCTGTTGTTTTTCAGGAGTTGCTGCTGCTCACCTCATGGATAGATACCTGAGTGGTAAGTGTGGTCCTTATTAGTAGAGAGAGTTCTCCTCTTGCCCGGGGAAGTCCTGAAGAGAGCTGCCCTGCTTCTGGGTTTCTTGCTGTAAATTTAATGATTTGCTGCTGTAACCTGTGTGTCTTGTGGTTTGGTCAGTTTTGTTAGGGATAACTGGTTGCCTCTTGGAGCAGTATCTGGGGGTTGATCTGGGGGATTCCGGTCTTTTGTAAGTCTGAGGTTGGGTCTCTATATCCTAGTACCCAAATGGTAATCTGTGGCAGGTGGGTACTGCTCTCCTGGAAACAGCAGGCTATCTGGTGCACAGCAGGTCCCTGCGTTGGGTTGGTGTGTGGGACCTATTCCAGGGATATACTGGGTGGCCTAAGTCAGTCCCTTTTGCTTAGTTCCCTATGAGGATTTCTCCCAACAATGACTCCAGTCTCTGTTGCCTTGTATTTTTTGTGTCCTCCGAGCATCCTGAAAGGTGATCAAGACACGCAGGTGTGTGACTCTGGTCTGGGGACCTAGTCAAATGTTCACTTTTTAAAGGACATTAATATAATGTATAAGTGTAATATCTAATCTAAGATTGCATCCTAGAGTGTATAAAAATGTTAGTGAACCAAGTGGTGAAATTTGAACATGAATATTATATTTCTGTGTGGTCATTTTATGTTGAGGAGTTTCCTTATGCTAAGTATTATATCTACTTAAGGTAATGTGTTTCTTAGGAAACATACTGAAGGTTTAGTGATTAAGGGTCATAGTGTCAAGTTACTCTCAGGTAGTATTTTTAAAACATATATGTACAAATTTAATGATTTCCTTGTTTTTTATTGATGAGTAATATTCTATTGTGTAGATGTACCACAATTTCTGTATCCATTCCTCCACTGAGGGGCAGCTGGGCTGTTTCCAGCTTCTGGCTATTACAAATAAGGCTGCTACAAACATGGTTGAGCAACATGGTTGTCCTTATTGTGAACTTGAGCCTCTTTTGGGTATATGCCTAGGAGTGGTATAGTGGTATAGCTGGATCTTGAGGAAGTGCTATTCCTAGTTGTCTGAGGAAGCACCAGCTTTCCAGAATGGTTATACAATAGGGTTCCCCTTTCTCCACAACCTCCCCAGCATGTGTTGTCACTTGAGTTTTTGATCTTAACCATTCTGATGGGTGTAAGGTGAAATCCTAGGGTCATTTTGATTTGTATTTCCCTAATGACTAAGGACGTTGAACATTTCTCTGCCATTCAAATAGTGGGATCTGGAAAAGATCATCCTGAGTGACCTGTCCCAGAAGCAGAAAGATGCACACAGTATATACTCACTCATGTAGACATATAATATAAGATAAACCTACTAAAATCTGTACACTTAAAGAAACTAATCAAGAGGGAGAACTCTTGCTAAAGTGCTCAATTCCTATCCAGAAAGGCAAAGAGGTTGGAAATCAGAAGAAGAAGAAAAGAGGGAACAAGTCAGGAGCCTGACACAGAGGACCACTGAAAGGCTCTACTCTGCAGTGTATCAAAGCAGATGCTAGGACTTATAAACAAAATTTGGGCAGAGTGCAGGGAATCTTATGAGAGAAGTGGGAAACAGTAAGATCTAGAGAGGACAGGAACTCCACAAGGAGAGCAACAGAACCAAAAATTCTGAGCAGAGGGGTCTTTCCTGAGACTGATACTCCAACCAAGGACTATGCATGGAGATAACCTAAAACCCCTGCACAGATGTAACCCATGGCAGTTCAGTATCCAACTGGGTTCCATTGTAATAGGAACAGGGACTGTCTCTGACATGAACTGATTGCCCTGCTCTTTAATTACCTCCCCCTGAGGGGGAAGCAGCTTTACCATGTCATAGAAGAAGACAATGCAGCCACTCCTGATGAGATCTGATAGACTAGCATCAGAAGGAAAGAAAAGAAGACCTCCCCTATCAGTGGACTTGGGGAGGGGCATACTTGCAGAGGGTGGTGGAAGGGAGGGATTGGGACGGGAAGAGGGAGGGAACCACAGGGGGAATACAAAGTGAATAAAGTGTAATTAATAAAAAAAAAAAAAAGAAAAAGAGAATTTAAATTCTCAAAGTTCACCTCCAATGAGTACTTCCTCCAACAAGGCTGTGCCTTCCAAACCTTCCTAAAGCATCTGGTAAACAAGTGTTCAAATAACTAGTCCTGTTGAGGAATTTCCATTCAAGACCACTACACTTACTTGTGAACATGAATCTTAACTGTAAATTTGATTGGCTATGGAATCATCTAAGAAACATGGCTCTCAGGAGTGTCCATGAGGACATTGCCAAAAAACATGAACTGGATAAAGGAAATCCTCCTCAAGAGTAGTGGCATTAAGGAAATTTCTTATAATATATAAAAATATTGCAATGAATTTTTCAAAATATTTTGAGGCTAATAGAAACTAAAACCAGAAACTGTAAACCAGAACTAATGGAAGAAACCTTTAATAGTATTAAGGGGAATATGTATAGCTACTAACATTTAACCAAAATATGAAGAAAATTATAGAAGACATACTTATTTTTGTATGTTAAAGAAGCATAAAGAACAAACTAGACTCAACATTTGTAGTTAAAAAGAAAAAGTATATATACTTAAAGCAACAACAAAAAATGCAAATAAAACCAAAAGTTAAATTTCTAAATGGTAAAAAAATTAAGAAATCTTTAATCAACATGGATAAGAGTCAGAATAAATCATATGTACCATTTTAATCATGAATCCATGGGGATAGTCTTACTAATTTTACAGCATTTTCAATTATATGATAACAATTTGAAATAGATGGCTATAATGAGAAAATTTTTAGAAATTCAAACTATACCAAGAGAGAATCACAAATAATTGGAACATCTTGCTGGATATATAACTAAAGTTGGTAGATAGAATTATTTCACAGAAATAAGCCAGGAATTAGGTAACTCCATTAGAATATTCTACTAAACATTCCATGAATTCATAGCAGTTTTTTCTTAAATCATCGTTTAAGTTTAAAAAGGTCAATACTTTGTGGCAGTTCTATGATGTTAATGTAGCCCTCAGAACAATGCCAGACAAAAATACCAAAGAGAAAAAGAAAACAAAACAAAGCAAAAATCAAACAAACAAACAAAAATCCCACAACTTCTATAGTCAATATCTCTTATTAATATAGGTAAATAAATTTCAACTTAAGATACTAACTAATTAAAGACAGCGTCATAAAAAGGACTGTATAACATGAAACTGGGATTCTCTGTTTAGCCTGGGCTGTCCTAGACCTACTTTGTAGACCAGGCTGCCTTTGAACTCACAGGGCTCCTCCTGCCTCTGCTTTCTCAAGTAGATTAAAGGCATGCACTACCACATCTGGCTGACCAAATGCAAATGAATTTTATAACTAGAAAACAAGAGTGTTTCAACATATGAAAATTGGGCCAGCAATACATCACAAAATTGAATGGAGAAATAATTTACAGTCATCCTAATTGATGTAAAAACACTAAAAAAGTTTCTTACCCTTTCAGGATCAAAATAATCAGCAACGTAGGAAGTAGAAAAACTATCGCAAGATAATAATTAAGTATGAGAAACCCACAGTTAACATCATAATCAATAGTGAATGTTTGAAAGTTAGTCTAAGTTCAGGAACTGAAAACAAGTCTCACTTTGTTACTTTTCTTCTAAGTCAACTCAGCAAAAAGAAGAAAAATTCAGTATACAAAATCAATTTACAAAAATTATATTTCTACTTATTATGGATAATCTGAAAATGAAACTAAGAAAATAAAACAATTTATGCTAATACCAAGAAACACATGCAGAGAAATTTAAATTATTTTTAAAAAAGTTATACATGAAAAACTATAAAATAGTGCTCAAAGATTTTAAATATAAATAGACAACCTGTGTTTATGTACTAAAATCTTTAATATTGCTAAAATATCTTACAATCCACAGCAATCTACAGTTTAAACACAACCCTTACCAAATGTCAGTACCATTTTTCTTTGGGAACTAGAAAAAAAAAGTGTTCCTGATACTTATGTCAAACTTCAAAAGCTTAGCAATCCTTAAAAACAAGATGGAAGAACCCACAGATCTGAATTTCAAAAGTCACTACAAATCTACAGTACCCCAAACAGCATGATACAAGTATAAAGGCATTCTGAGGCAATGATTAAATAACACACAGAGCCCAAAAATAAAAGGTCACACAGATGGTTAAAGAATTTTCATCAAGGTGTTTGAGCTCTTCAATTGAAAAATGATAGTATCTTCAACAATCAGTTCTGGAAAATTGAATATCTGTATGCAAAAAAATGAGGTAAAATTCCTATTCTATTCATTCATTTTTCATTGTTATAACAAAATACCTGAAGATGGCTGCTCAAAAAAAGAGGTTTATTAAGTTCACAGTTTTGTAGGCCAAATATTGAAAGTGTGTATCTTCTTTGGTTTTTGCTTTTAGAAAGGACCTGACATCCTATGGGATGATGACAGGAAAAGTTTGAGACAGTAGAAACACATTGTAATAAAAAGAGAGCCAAAGGAAGCAAAAAGAGGTCCATCCTGATCTATAAGTAAATTCTCTCATGAGGATTTGCTATGATCCCAAAGGAACTACACAAAATGATTTTGAGGCTTGAATTCTGGAAAACATAATCAATCTCATTCCATCAGATTTCATTAAAATAGATCTTTAAGGACTCACCAAATCTGACATTACTACACTCAATGATAAGCTTCCAAACTGCAACACTTTGAGGAACAAAATGTACTTTAGAACATGTACAAAATAAAAACACATCAAAGACATAAAGGTAAAACTGTAAAATACTCAGGTGAAAAAAATACCGTTGATTTTTGCAAATTCCTTGAGATAAAAGTGAAAATGCAGACAAAGATGAAAAGTAAATTATACTACACATACATATATATTTATGAAAATTTTAAACTTTTGATCCTTGAAAACATCTGTCCACAGAGTAAAAGTGCAGTCCACTGAATAGGACAAAATACTGATAAACTGAATAACTGATTAAGGATTAATACACAGACTATACAAGGTGCTAAAGGGAGATATATGTGTGTGTGTGTGTCTATACATGTAAATCTTATGAGAGAGAAAGAGAGAGAGGAAAAGAGAGAGAAAAAACAAGGATTCTTAGAATGGATTCACTGGAATGTGAATGTTCTGAGTTTTGTGTTTTTTGAGACTTGTAATAAATATTTCATTAATAGCTGCTGAAAGCAGTTACTTGAAGACAAATGGAAAACTGACTATAAAAAATACTTGTAAATAATGACTTAAAAGTCCAATGATGTGGTACTGGCAGAGAAACAGTCAATGGAATCAAATAGAAGACCCAGAAATAAACCAACACACCTATGGATACCTGATTTTTTACAAAGAAGCCGAAATACTACCATGGAAAAAAGATAGCATCTTCAACAACTAATGCTGGTCTAACTGGATATCTACATGTAGAAAATACAAATAGATGCATAATTACCCTGCACAAAATTAAAGTCCAAGTGGATCAAAGACCTCAACATAAAACCATATACCTTTTAGATGAAAAAGTGGGAAAGAGCTTGGAACTCATTGGCACAGGAGACAACTTCCTAAACAGAATACCAACAGCACAGGCTATAAATTCAACAATCAATGAATGGGACATCATAAAACTGAAAAGTTTCTGTAAAACAAAGGACACTGTCATCAGAACAAAATGACAGCGTACAGACTGGGAAAGGATCTTCAAACCTGTATCTGACAGAAGGCTACTATCCAGAATAAATAAAGAACTTAAGAAGTTAAACACCATCAAACCAAGTAATCCAATTAAAAAATGGGGTACAGAGCTAAGCAGAGAATTTTCAAATGGACTATCAAATGGCAGAGAAACACTTAAAGAAATGTTCAGCTTCCTTAGTAATCAGGGAGATGCAAATCAAAACAACCCTGAGATTGTACCTTACACCCATCAGAATGTCTAAGATCCAAAACTCAAGTAACAACACATGCTTGAGAGGATGTGGCAAAAGGGTAACCCTCCTCTATTGTTGGTGGGAATATAACCTTATATAACCACTTTGGAAATTAATTGGGTGCTTTCTCAGAAAACTAGTAGTAGTGCTACCTCAAGATCCAGCTATACCACTCAAGCATATATCAAAAAGATGCTCAAATATACAACAAAGACATTTGTTCAACCATGTTTGAAGCAGCTCTATTCATAATATCCAGAAGCTGGAAACAACCTAGATGTCCCTGAATAGAGGACTGGATACAGAAATTATGGTACATTTATGCAATGGAATATTACTCAGCTATTAAAAATGAAAAAATTGTGAAATTTGCAGACAAATGGTAGGAACTAGAAAAGATTATCTTGAGTGAAGTAGCCCAGTAGCAGAAAGACACACATGGTATATACTTATTCATAAGTGGTTATTATAGATATGATATAGGATAAACATACTAAAATCTATATTCCTAAAAAGTTAAACAACAAGAAAGCCCCTAGGGAAGATGTTCAGTCCTCATTCAGAAGGCCAAATATGATAGACATCAGAAACAGGAGAAGACAGGGAAAAGAACAACAGTTTGCCACAGAAGGCCTCTGAAAGACTGTACTGATCAAGGTATGAAGCAGAACCTGAGACTCATAGCCAAACTTTGGGCAGAGGTCATGGAATTTTATGAAAGAACAGGGAGATAGAAAGACTTATAGGGGTGGGGTCTCTGAAAGAAGACCAACTGAGCCAAAGAAAGCTGGGATCTGGGAGCCTTGAAGAGACTGATACCCCAACCAAGTACCACGCATGGAGAGGACCTAAAACCACCCCTGCTCAGATGTAGCCCATAGACTCAGTCTCTAAATGAGTTCCCTAGTAAGGGGGGCAGGGGTTGGTTCTGGCATGATCTCAGTGGCAGAGTCTCTGATCACTTTCCCCTGGGGGAGTGCAGCCTTGTTAGGCTACAAAGGAAGATAATGCATCTAGCCCTCATGAGACTTGATAAGGTAAGGTCAGATACAAGGGAAGGAGGCCCTCACCTATCAGTGGACTAGGGGAGGGGTATAGGAATTGAAGAAGGAGAGGGGAGGGGTTATAAGGAGAGGAGGAAGGGAGCCACAGCCAGAATACAAATTGAATATTTGTAATAAATAAGTAATAAGAAAAAAATTTTAAGATGATTCACTGGAGAGCAAACATGAGGCCACACAGCTGATTGCAAAATGACCAAGTCTGTGTTTCCCCTGTGAAATCTGGGATAATCCACCTTCCCAAGAAGGGCTCCTGTGTTCCAAAATCACTCAGCCTCCAGCCCCATGCTTTACCTGCCTTACAAAGGAGGGCTCCCAGGCCCTAGGTTCACATGGTCCTAGCCTTTGGCCCGCAGCTCTACCCAGCACCTGGAGCAGGCCTGCTGGGACAATTTTCTTGATAGATACCACTTAGCAAAGATAAATCAAGATCATGCAAAAGATTGAAATATAACTATAATCACTAAGGATATAAAGGGAGTCATTAAAAAGTCTCAAAAAAAAAAAAAAAGCCATGGGCCAGATGGCTTTAAGGGATAATTCTAGCAGACTTTCAAAGAAGAGCTAATACTAATACTCCTCAAACTATTTCACAAACTAGAAACAGAAGTAACATTACCAAACTCATTCCATGAAGCCACAGTCATCTTGATATCCAAACCAAGAAAGACTTAACAAAGGAAGAGAATTTCAGACCAATTTTCCTTATGAACATTTATGTAAAATACTCAATAAAATACTTTCAAACTTAATCCAGGAATACATCAAAAATAAATGAGATGGACATCGGAAGAGGAAGAAAATAGAGAACAGGACAGGGGCCTACTACAGAGGGCCTTTGAAAGGCTCTACTCAGTAGGGTATCAATGCAGATGCTGTGACTCATAGCCAAGCTTTGGGCAGAGTGCAGGGAATCTTATGAAAGAACATGGAGATAGAAAGACATGGAAAGGACTGGAACTCCACAGGGAGAGCAACAGAACCAAAAAAATGTGGGCCCAGGGGACTTTTCTAAGAATGATACTCCAACCAAGGACCATGCATGAAGATAACCTGGAACCCCTGCAAAGAAGTAGCTCATGGCAGCTCAGTCTCCAAGTGGGTTTTTTAGTAAGGGGAACAGGGACTGTCTCTGACATGAAATCAGTGGCTGGCTCTTTGATCACCTCCCTCTGAGGGGTCAACAGCCTTATCAGGCCACAGAGGAAGACAATGCAACCAGTCCTGAAGCTATCTGATAGGCTAGAGTGAGATGGAAGGGGAGGAGGACCTCCCTTATCAGTGGACTTGGAGAGGGGCATGAGAGGAGATGAGAGAGGATAAGTGGGATTGGGAGGGAATGAGGAAGGGTGCTACAGCTGGGATACAAATTTAATAAACTGTAATTAATATAAAAACATTAAAAATATATAATCTACACTAGTCAAGTAGGCTTCATACCAGGGATGCAGACATGGTTCAACATACAAAAATCCATCAATGTACCCCACCATATAAACAATCTGAAAACAAAAACAAAAATATGTGATCAAAAATACATGGTACTGAAAAAGCCTTTAACAAAACCCAGCATCCATTCATGTCAAAAGTCTTGGAAAGATCAGGGATACATGCCTAAACACAATAAAGGCAATATACAGCAAGCCTATAGCCAACATCAAACTAAGTGGAGGGAAATTTAAAGCAGTTCCACTAAAATCTGGGACAAGACAAGGCTGGTAACTCATTCCATGTCTCTTCAATATAGTACTAGCTAGAGCAAAAAGACAACTAAAACAGATCAAGGGGATATAAAATAGAAAAGAGAAGTCAGAGTATCCCTATTCCTAGATGATTTGATGTATGTGACCCTCTGAAATTCTACCTGAGAACATCTAGATCTCATAAAGAAGTTCAGCAAAGTGGCTGGACACAAAATTAACTAAGAAAAAAATCAGTAGCCCTCTTGTACACAAATGACAAATGGGCTGAAAAAGAAATTAGAGAAACATCACCCTTCAAAATAACCGCGAATAATATAAAATATCTTGATATACCTCTAACCAAGCAAATGAAAGACTTGTATGACAAGAACGTCAAGTCTCTAAAGAAAGAAATTAAAGACACCTTCAGAAGATGGAAAGATCTCCAATATTCATGGATCAGTAGTAAAAATGACGGTCTTACCAAAAGCAATTTACCAAATCAATGAAATTCACATCAAAATATCAACATAATATTTTACAGACCTTGAAAGATGAATCTCAACTTCATTTGGGAAAACAAAACAAAACACCCAGAATAGCTAAAATAATCCTAAACAATAAAAGAACTTCTGGAGGTATCACCATCCCTGACTTCAAACTGTTCTACAGAGCAATAGTAATAAAAGCTGCATTGTACTGGCACAGAAACAGTCCTTCTGAAAAAATGGTATCAAGTCAAAGATCCCGAAATCAACACACACATATATGGACACTTGCTTTTTGTCAGAGAAGCGAAAACTGTACAATGGATAAAAGACAGCGACTTCAACAAATGGTGCTGATCTAACTGGAAGTTGCATGTAGAAGAATGAAAATAGATCCATATTTATCACTCTGTACAAAACTCAAGTCCAAGTGGATCAAAGACCTCAACATAAAACCAGACTCACTAAATCTCTTAGAAGAAAAAGTGGGAAAGAACCTTGAACTCATTGACACAGGAGACAATTTCCTGAAAAGAACACCAATAGCTCATGCACTAAGTCAACAATTAATAAATGGGACCTCATGAAATTTAAAAGATTCTGTAAGAGAAGGGATACTCTCAATAGAACAAAATGACAGCCTAAAGATTAGGAAAAGATCTTCACCAACCTTTCATTCAACAAAGGATGTAAATCCAAATTATATAAAGAACTCAAGAAACTAAACACTAAGAGACCAAAAAACCTAATTTAAAAAATGGGGTATAGAACTAAACAGAGAATTCTTCACAGCAGAATCTGAAATGGTCAAGAAACACTTAAAAATTGTTCAACGTCCTTAGTCATCAGGGGAATATAATTCAAAGGACTCTGAGATTCTGTCTTACACATGTCAGAATGGCTAAGATCAAAATCTCATGTGACAGCACATGATGGCAAGGAGGACAAAGGGAAACACTGCTCCATTGATGCTGGGAATGCAAACTTGTATAACCAATTTGGAAATAAATCTCAGAGTTTCTCAGAAATTTGGAAAAAAAATTACCTCATGACCCAGCTATACCTACCACTCCTGGGTATTTATCTAAAAGGTGCTCTCCCATAATACAAGGCTCAACCATATTCAAAGCAGCTTTATTCATAATAGTGAGAAACTAGAAACAACAAAGACATCTTTCAACTGATGAATGGATAAAGAAAATGTGGTACACTTACACAATGGAATACTACTCAGCTATTAAAAACCAGTCACAAATTTGCAGGCAAATGGATGAAACTAGAAATATCATCCTGAGTTTGGTAACGTGGACCTAGATAGACACACATGTTATGTACTCACTTATAAGTGAATATTAGCCTTATAGTACAGGATAACCATTCTATAATCCACAGACCCAAAGAAGCTAAGTAACAAGGAGGGCCCAAAGGAGAATGCTTGAATCCTACTTTTTTGGGGAAATGGAGTAGAAGCAGGAAGTGGATGAAATGAGGAAAGTGAGTGGGAGAATGTGTGGGAATAGGATTGAGGGTGGAGATCAGATGTGAGGAGAGCTGGGGTGGAAGGTGAGAGGGATAGGAAAGATAAGGGAAATTAAGGAGTGAGGGCATCTCTTGGACATGCTAGAGACCTGAGACAGAGGAAGCTCCTGGGAGGATATGTGGATCACTCCAGCTTTCTACCTGCGACTTCTAGCAACAGGGACATGGAGACTGACGTTGCTACTTCCTGGCAAGCCAGGACTTCCAGTGGAAGGAGGGGGATACCAACCTACTCACAAAACTCTCTACCCAAAATTCACCCTGCCTACAAGAGGTGCAGGGATAAAGATGGAGCAGAGATTGAAAAAATGACCAACACTCCTCCCATGGTAGACAGTTAGTCCCTGACTCTATTATTCTGACTCTATTATTCTGTTACTGTTGCAGACAGTAGACTAGCATAACTATCCTCTGAGAGGCTCCATCCAGCACCAGATGAAAACAGATGCGGAGACACGTAGCCAAACAGTGTAGCTCAGCGAGTCTTATGGACGTATGGGGTAAAGGACAGAAGTAACTGGAGGGGAAAAGAATTCCGCAGGCAGACTAACTGAGTCCATTAACCTAGGCCTATGAGGCCTTAAAGAGATTGAACCACAAACCAAAGAGTATTCATGGACTGGATTTTAACCCGCAACAAGTATGTAACTGATGGGCAATTTGGTCTTCATGTAGGTCCCCTAGCAAGTGGAGAGGGGGCTATCTCTGACATAGATTATGTTGCATGCTTTTGAATCACTTTATCCTAGCTGGGCTGCCTTGTCTGACCTCAGGGGAAGAGGATACACTTAGTCCTGATAAGACCTGATGTGCTGGGGTAGGTTGGTGGGGGTGGTGATCTGCTATCAGGATATAAAGTGAATAAATAAATTTAATTTTAAAAAACCAAAAGACTAATTACAGCATGAAATGTAGGATTTATTGTATTTAATTGCTTTTATCAGAAAGGACATGACTCTAAGGAGCACAAAAGTCAATTTCAGAGCCAGGTGTGAAAGTATTATCCTGTAATTCCAGTAATCTGAATGTTTAGCCAACAGAAATGATCATGAGTCCACAGTAGAAATCTGCCTCTCCCCTGACAAAACAAAATGTCAACTTTATAGTTATTAAGTAAAATTGATAGATGTTTTCAAATTTGTGCTATTCAAATTTTTTCACATGAACATCATATTCAGTGTTTGAATCTTATATAAATTTAAAACATAACAAATGGAACTGTAGAGATTTCTCAGTAATTAAAAGCACTGGATGCTCTTCTATATAACCCAGATTTAATTCCCAGCACTCAAATGGCAGCCCACAACTGTTTGTAACTCCAGTTCTAGAGAATCTAACACCCTCTTCTGGCCTCTGTGGGCACCAGGCACACACATGATATACAGATATCAAAACAGTCATACACTTAAAACAAAATAAAATAAAATTATAACACAAAACAAATAACAGCTCTGACAAGTAAAATTTTCACTGACAACAAAAAGTTGAAAGTATATTAATGATTCACAAAGTACCCAGAAGAGAGAGTATTCCCACAGTATGCTTTTGACACAAGTTATATTTTAGCTATTTATAGTCACAAAAGGCTCAAGATTGTATAAAAGCCTAGTTTTGTGATAATAAGGAGCATTAGTGTTTCTCTTCAAAAATAAGCAGTAAGTATCTCTGTTTTTTAATAAAGGTAATCATCCATTTCTTGCAAGCAAATTATATAATGTAAATATTGTTATCACCACTGAACTTCACAGTTAATATAGTTAACAGGTGAAATTTGATGCAATGTATAAGTAATATATACATATGTATTTACATGTTATTATTTTTTTAATTTAGAAAGATTATATTAGATGACACTGAGTTCTCCTTTGGATTAAAATCCATAATCTTAATTTTTTTCTGAGTTTCTTTAAGATCTAAGGGTTGTTTTGTATTAAATATACTATAGAATGAGGGGAACTGAATGGAAATGATTATTCTTTTCTTATATAAAACTCTTTGTTGTATTTTTGCTTATGTTAAAATAATCTGAAAATATTCTGTCTTCTGTTAAAATATTACACAAGATATAATAAGTAGAAATCTGCTATTTCAATAGGAAACAAGCTTTTTCAAATGATGGTCATCCATGTTGTGTGTACTAGATTTTTTTCTATTAGTGTGATAAAACACAATGACCAAAAGCAATTTGTAAAAGAGTTCATTAAGGCTTGTGGTTTCAGAGAGATGAGCAACTAGCTCATGGAGAAGTCTCTGCCAGCAAACCGAAGACATGCCAACAGGAGCAGGAAGCTGGGAGCTAACATGCCCAGTCTCACAAATGAAACAAAAAGCAAATTAGAAATGGCATGAATCTTTATAAACTCTCAAAGCTCACCTCCAACGACCTCCTCCAACAAGGATACATATTCTAAATTTCCTAAACAGTGCTACTCACTGGGGATTAAGTATTCAAAAATCTGAATCTATGCGCAACAATTTAATTCAAACTTCTACAGTGAATATGACCCAGTTTGTAATTGGTTATTGGAGAGTCCACAAGGGTTTGCAGAAGCTTAAGTCCTTTTGCCATGGTCCTGGAGTTTGATCACATCTCTTTAGTGACATTTTCAATAAATACTTATTTAAGATAATTTTGGTGGTTCGGGGAATCAAATAAGTATTTTATTATTAAAACCACATATTTAAAGTTTACCAGCCAATAAAATCAAAAGTTAAGACACCAAATGAAAAGTAAAAATCACTAGGAGTGCTGATGATTTCCTGAAAGTTAATTTTACATTTCAAAAATAGAAAAACTCCAGAGCAAAAAAAATGGGGGAACAATAAATGCCATTCTGATGGAGATATTCATAGACATTGAACAGCTACAAGCAAAAAACCTCCAGGAATGACTTGCTTAGAAAAGGAATTAAGTGAGTAAAATATAGACCCAGTCATATATATATCCTATATAATACTATATATTATAATATATATATTATATTTATATATCCTATATATAATATATTATATTTATATATATATTCTATATATAATATATGCTCTATATAATATATATTCCATATACATTATGTATGTATGTATGTATGTATGTATGTATGTATACATACATATGTATGTATGTGTGTGTGTGTATTCAATGAGCTAAAAAATATTTACTGGTTTACTCAAGAGGAGAATCACAGTAACTAGAAGAATGAAGTAGGAGGAGAGGAAATTTTAATCAAATCTGGGCTGAGAAGACAAAAAGGTTTCCAAATCATGTTTTATATTTTGAGACAGAGTCCTCGTATAGCACAGTCTGTCCCCAGTCTCATTATGTAACTGAGTATGACCTTGATGTACCTTCTCTTCCAGGATGAATCCCAAAAACAAATCTTTTTTTTTCTTCTTTCTTTCTTGTGGAGAGCTGCCTGTTTGGCAAGCAGTGAAAAACTTGTTTTCATCCTGACCCTTACCTTGAAAATAACAGGATGTTTTGCCAAGCTCCTTTAACTTGTTTGTGTGGTCTTGGACCATATCTGCTCTACAGAAAACAAGTTTGACTGTTCCATGAACCCCTTCCTTGTACTGATATGTTATGTGTTTTTTTTTGTTTGTTTGTTTTTGTTTTTTTTGTTGTTGTTGTTGTTTTTTTTTTAAGGAGCTGTGGGATAAACTGGGCTATTACAGTTTTTATTGACAGGCCTCTTGAGCTGATCCCATGTGTCTTCCTTTGCTTCAGTCCTCACTCTCCACTCAGGTGCCATTTGAATTTTCCAACAGGGTGACACCAAGCAGCAGCAACTACTTTCTTTTCTTTTTCTTTCTCTCTTTCTTTCTTTCTCTCTCTCTCTTTCTTTCTTTCTTTCTTTCTTTCTTTCTTTCTTTCTTTCTTTCTTTCTTTTTCAGACTGGGCTTCTCTGTGTAGACCTGGGTTGTCCTGGAACTCACTGTAGATCAGAAGACCTCAATCTCAGAGATCCAAGGGTCTCAGGCTCCACCTACTGAGTGCTGGGATTAAAGGCATTCCCCACCATGCCCTCCAGGATGCATTTTCTTCACCTTGAATTTAAACTGGTTACAGTGCTACATTTGTAAGAGAGCAGGTACTACTTGAAGGCTGAGGTCAACCTGGGATATGCACAGCAAACCAGACTCCATAGAATTTTGAGTATTGTCTCAAAGATGCTATCTATAAAAATCTGAATCAAAGATTCACGCAAATTTAGTATTTTCATCTTATGAAACTGCCCAACCTGGCATCTGGGTGACAAATGTCCTGGCAATCTATTATCAAGCAGCTTCATTTGACATCAGGGTTAAATGAACAGCTTGTTACATCTCAGAGGCAGGACACTGAGCAACTACAACAACAAGAAAAATCAAATTTTTCTAAAGTTAACCCAGTTTATTCCTGACTAATTAAAATTTTGGATTGTACCACAGTGCCAACACAAATGAAAAAGACCCTGCTGATAATGAATCTGAAGACTGATTATTTATCTTAAAATAATAGTGAATGTTAAGGAGATATTAATGACAACAAATAAAAAAGCCATCTTTACAATTTTTTCACTTACTAGGAAAATATTTTGTACCTGAATAAATTTCAGAATACTATCCAGATACATATTGAATCACAACACTTGAAGATAAATGTCTATTACATTTTATAAGTATGATCGTTTTGTCTGCATATATATCTGTAGCATTATATGTGTCTGGTACCTGTAGAAGTCAGAAGAAGGTATTGAATACCCTGGAAGTGGTGTTACAGATTGTTGTGAGATGGTCATGTGGGTACTGGGAATTGAACCTGGCCCTTCTGGAAGAGCAGCCAGTATGGTTGACTGCTAAGCTGTCTTTCCTACCCCAATAAATACAATTTCAAAAAAAATGTACCTCATGTGATTGAGTTTCTTGTGCACTATTGTTTCAGAATTACATAAATAAAAATTATAAATTCTAGAGCTTGAAAAATTTTACAAATTTGAGTGTTGGACACTGGGGGCTGTCTGAAAGTGTAGTCTGGAAGACATCAAAAAGGACATTATTTGGATAGTTGTTAAAATTTTAGACTCTAAAAACTCAATCCTGATTCTGTTAGATTGCAGTCCAGAAATCAACATTTAACAAACTCTCAAGTAATCGTATTGTATTTTGAAGTTTAATAGCCAATGACTGAGACTGATTCTCTCACCTAAAAGAAAAAAAAAAAATTACCTATCCCTAAATGGAAAGAAATATCTGATAAACCAGCAACTTCAAATTCTAGGAAAATGGAAACTGAATTAAAAATGTAGATTTAGTTTCAGTTCTGCTACAAATAAATATATTAGGAAAGTTGTTTTTCATTGTAGAACACTTTCTTAAAGTGTTCAAAAAGCAGAATAAAGAAAATGCATTACTTTTCATACATCAAATGTTGTACATGTCAAATTTGGATATATAAATATTTACGTATGTGTTTATCTCCTGGCTCTCATTTCTTTCTCAGAATATTCCAAGAGTTATATACCATGTTCAAACAAAGAAAATTAATACTGGATGTAGAGGAATTTTAATTCAGCAACATGGCTGCTCTGTCAAGGGATCTTATCCAAAGACTTCTGTGTGATCAGACTGGAATACAGATACACCCTTTGTATACATGATTAATCCCTCTGGCTGAAATTTAATACACACCTTTAATTCCAATCAATGATATCTAATTGAGGGGCAGACAATGTGATGAATCAGAGAAATATTTGACAAAATAAATCAGAGATAGGATTTGCCTAACCCTAACTCTCATAAGAACCTAATGGAAAGAGAAACTACTGTAGAGGAATGCAGAGAGACAACAAGGGAATATTTGGAGACAGTACAGTACTATTCTAGAGTACAGCAGAGTTTGGTGCAGTTTGTTACATTCCAGTTGAGTGCAGTTAATTTCATGCAGTTCAGAGGCAGTTTTTCCAAGCAAAGCAATTAAGTGAGAAACAAAGATGAATTAGTCAGCTTGGAGAGGAGTTTTGAGCCAGAACAACTGAGTTGAACCAGCCAGAGTTCAGAGAGAACTAGAAAGGATGAGTTTATTCAGCAGTAAGATTTGAAGGCTGAAAACATTCTAGATTTAGTTTAGCAGATGGAGGCTGGATGCTGAGGTCTTCAAAGTCTAGGCTTGCAGAAGATTAGATTCTATGGAGGCTAGATTACAGGTCTAGGCCTAGCGAGAGTTAGACAGAAACACTCTGGCCTCAGCCCCAAGCCCTGTATTTGTTAAGTTCGGGAAGCTCTCATCTCATTCTCTCTTGTGAGGATATTTACTAATGAGGACACAGAACACCTTTCCCCAGGTTATCCATCTAGGAATTATCTGAAGTATATTGCAAATACAGGTATGTCTAGCTACAAATCTATCCACTCCCTACCCCAATTGCATGCATATACCTCTTTAAACTAACAATGGATTACCACGGTCTCTTCTGTTTCTCACACTCTGCTTTTACAGTATTACTGTGCCCAATAATAATACAACTCATGCTCATTTAACTACTTAGGGTTTTTTTTTAGTATTAACTTTATTCTATTTTCTGTATAACTTTATGTACATAAAGGTTTACTTCCACAGGCCTCAGGAAATGGGCAGAAGTCACAGGACAATCTCGCTTCCCACCAAAAGAAAAAAAAAGTTGCATATTTTGGTCAGTATGTCCTAGATGGAGAGCTGGAATTTGCAGTAGCAATGCTGTGCAAGATTCTGGTGTGTATCAAGAGCTAAACAGCCTTCAGTGGCTGTCTTAGACCTGTTCAGGTGCATTCAATGAGGCCCTAAGCTGCTGAGTATGACAAGCAGGAGGATGAGTGGTGATGGCAGGCCTCTGGCAGGGAGAGAAATGCCAGGTTCCTTGGAATGGTGTGCTGGTTTTCTTTTTCCTTTTTTAAGTCTTTGGTCCCCATGAGAACCAAGGGAGTCATCCCACGGGGGGAAGAAAGGTTTGAGACACCCCCCACCAAAAAAAAAAGGGTACTGCTACTGCAGCTGCAAGCTGAATGCTTGCTACATTGTGGTTGAGACTGACCCAGGATGGAATGCAGAATGAAGGATGTTTTTAGGAAATAAGTCAGCTTGGAATGCTGGTGGCAAGCCTGGTCTCCCTTGTCAAACTCGGAAAGTTGGTTTGATTAGAACCTACTGTAATCATCGGCTCCTGCTACCCCCATCCCCACTGTTAGGAGATTAGTATTCTTTCTGATTTGTTTGTTTCCAGGACATTTTTAACCCCCAAGGACTGTTGGTAGAATGACCCCCAAAGCTGAAAACTTCAGTGCCCCAGCTCCGAAAGCTCCTACTGTGGAGCAGCTGTGCTAATGTGAGAAGCTGCACCTTCCCGTGAAGATCTACTGACCTGCTGTCCCGCCCAGCAGGTCTGAAGTATATTTAGTGAATGCAGGTAGCTGGGCTTCTCAGAGTAGAGAAGCTGCCTGAGTTCTTACCTGAGCAAGAACTCCCTGGACTGTGAGATAGTCAATGCCAAATCTTCTGAGATGAAAGTTCCCATTCCTACAGAAGGCGGTGATTTTAATGAGTTCCCAGTCCCTGAGCAGTTCAAGACCTTGTGGAATGGGCAGAAGTTGGTCACCACAGTGAAGGAAATCATGGGGTAAGCTAATGCCTGTGGGTCCTGTGCCCTCTCCCTTTACACCAATGGGATACATCTGTACGGAGACGGTTCTTTTCCTGGTTTTCCACTCTCCACTTCTTGCTTACCAGTTCCAGCAGAGCTGGCTCCTTCTTTGGGGCTGGTTTGGGGGAGGGGGTTGTTTGAGGTTTAGGTGCAGAGAATGGTTTGGGACCACTCCGAACTGGACCACTCTGAGCTTTCAGGGCAGGGTTTTTGTGAGTCTTCATGCCATCAGATATATGTTTCAGGACATGTGTGATGTTCTCCCCCTGCTTGATCCATGCAAGGAGTGCTGAGAGGGAAGCAGAGTCGTCGGAGCTGGAACTGGTAGAGACCGGGAGAGGAGGTGGGTCCAGTCGGGGGAAGATGGGCCTGATCCAAAAGAAGGTCCAGATGGCAACCCCTTCAGTTCTTTTGCCACAGGGCCCGTCTTGCTCCAGGCCACACTGGTGGTATGGAACTCCTTGATGTAAGCCTGCAGTTCTGTCCATATACTCAAGTTAGCTCAGACCCAGTCCACATGCTTCTTATCCACATCTCTGTACTCCTTGAGGACTCAGTTTGTGTAAAATGTGGCAACATCATTCATCTCTTTCACAAAGGGGCCAGGTTTCACAGCCAGAGCCACCCAGGCCAGTGCCTGGATGCTTTCGTTGACCGCTGAGAAATTATTGAAAAACTTGCTGCCTCGGTTCTTCTCCCAGAAGGTTGTAACTTCTTGGATCTGTTCTGAGATAGGTGCCAACAAATCAGAAACTTATTACCAGCTGGCTTCTGGCACTGAGAAGCTGTAACCAGGAGAGATCGCTCCAACTTCAAGCCTGTATGGATCATTTCCGCATGTTTCTGAACGTCTCCCCCAATCTCTTGATTCATCTTCAATTACTCCGCCACGGGATTGGCAAGCAGTGAGTCAAATGCTTGCATAAATGGACCTGCTCCTTTGGAAGGACTGTCTCCATATCCACAGTGCATGTCTAGAGGTATGTGACACTGCCTCTAGTAGCCCCACGACCCTCTCCAATCTTTCTACAAGATTTTGCATGTCAGCCATGTTCCATGAGCTTAACAGTTCTGCCTCACCTCCAGACTGTGATCATTACTATGACTATTAGTTTGAAATAAAGGTATTTAAAGATTTAACTATTTGAAAACCTATAAAACAGTGACCAAACTACTAGTTAAAATTATCCAAGGTAAAAAATAATGGGTTAATGTAGTACTAATAACTATAAAATAAGTTCACCTATCTATTTGCTTACTTTTTGAGTTTACTTACATAAAAAACATTCACTTCTAGAATTTGTCAAGCAAATTAAACACCTCCTTTTAAATACTCAATATAATTCCTATTTATTTCTTTTAATATCTATCCTATACCGTGTTATATGATTGTTTTTGGATTTTCTCTGAAAATAATAGATAACCTAATAAAGCTAAAAGACTGATGTTTTTTAAGTGTCTCCCCATACTGATTTCCACATAGTAGGTGCACACAAATACTTGCATAGATTATGTCCCCTTTCCTTTCTCCCTCAGTGTATGTGTTTATATTGCTAAGTGATAATGTTTAATATTGTTAGGAGACTCGCCCTTTCTGACTAAAGCCAAAACATGATAAATTAAAAAAGTTACAGAAATAGTTCTCAAACTTCCTAATGTTGTATTTCTTTAATAAAGTTCCTCATGTTATGCTGATTCCAACCATAGAATTACTTTTGTTGCCACTTAATAACGTAATTTTGTTGCTATTACTAATCATGATGTAAATACCTGTGTTTTCTGGTAGTCTTAGGTGACCTCTGTGAAAGGGTCACTAGACAACCCCCTCCAAGAAGTCACAACCCATAAGTTGAAAGCTACTGGATTACAGGTTCATTGCCTTAAAGACTTACTTATGACTATCTGGCAGTCAAAACTCAAGCTATTACTGTATTTGTTACTGCTGTGTCTTGTAAAAAGAGCTGGTGATTATTTCCATTGACATTTACTGGAGGTTAACTTGCTTATACTGCTGTTTACCAATATTTTGATGCATGAAATAGTAAAATGATTTAAAATTAATGTTTATGATTAGCATACAAGTTGTTAGGTTTCATCATGGCATTATTTTATTTTATTCTCAGTTGTTCTATTTCTCTACTACCACACCTTGTCCTCTCTTCCCACATTACTTGGTTCCCTTTCTTCTCTAATTAATCCCCCATTATGCATCCCTTCTACATGTTTTCCCATGATCATTTTTATTACTTACTTTCCTTGAAACTTCTACATCCACTCAAATTATCTAATTTCTGATGTGACCTACAAACAAATACACACACTACATGAAATATATGTATGGTATAATTTCATCTTTTTTACTATGGCAACATATATTCCATTATGTATATGTAGAACAAGTCATTTGTCTGTTCATCTATTAATGGACATCTAGGCTGGTTCTATTTACTGGGTATTGTGAAGAGTGCAGCTATAAGCATGGATATGAAAACATCTTTGTGGCATGTTGACCTAGAATGCTTTAGATGAGTTTTGTGGTTATATCATATAGCCATTCTGTATTCATGTTTGTAAGGAATACTTACTTCTATAGTAGCTGTACTTGTTTACATTCCCACTTGCAGTAACTAAAGGTTCTTTTTCCTTTCCTACATCTTTGCCAGTATGAGTCATCATTTGTTTTCTTGGTGATAGATATTCTTAATGTAATGAGATAAAATTTCAAAACAGCTTTAATTTTTTTCTTATAGTTTAAAGTTAAAACTTTTAAACATATTTACTCACCATTTGTATTTCTTTGTTTGAGAACTGCCTACTTCTTCCATTACCTTATTTATTGATTAGATGATTCATGTATGTAAGCTGAATATTTCTTTACATTTTATTAATATTATCCATATGTCTGATATTTTCCAAATCTATAGGCTTTCTCTTCACTTTGGTGATTATGTGTGTTTGATTGGTTGAATTATTTCCTTTTTTATGCCGAAGCTTTCTAATTTCATGGAATACTAGTTATCATCACCTAAGGTTGTTTCTTTTATTACTGGAATCCTGTTCAGAAAATATTTACCTATATCCATATACTAAAGAGGTTTACTTAATTTTCTCTACCAGTTTTAAAGTTTCATGACTTATATTAAGATCTTTATTATTTGCTTGTTTTGGTTTTGTGATTCATGGTTTCTCTCTGTGTTGCCTTGGCTGTCCTGTGACTCACTATGTAGACGAAGTTGGCCTGAAACACAGAGATCTTCCTGCCTCTGCCTCCCAAGTGCTGGGATTAAAGACATGTGTCATCACTGCCTGGCACCTTTATGGTTTTTAATTCATGTTGAATTCATTTTTGTGAGATATATACTCTACTTTCAGTCTTCTACACATAGAAATGTAGTTTCTCTACTTTGCTATAGCACCAGAGTAAAGGCACAGCCACAGAATGGAAAAAAAAAAGTCTTTGATGATCAAACATTAAGAAGATGGTTAATGACACAGACATATAAATACTACAAAAATGATGAGAAAAGGTAAAACTGAGTCTCAGGAGGGGAATGAATGATCAAAAGGGGAATAGGAAGAAATTCATCAGGGCCAATACATTGACATAGGAAACATTTGTTACTAACAAAAGAGAAAGTTAAGAAAAATACAACAAATCAACTACCTAGAAAAACATACAAACAAAAATTCTCTACTTCCTGATTACAGAGGCTAAGTGATCAGCTAATTCAAACTGCCACTGCCAGGAGTACGGAACCATGATGCACTTTACTCTTAAACTGTAAGCTCTTACTCTTTCTTCCTTAAGTTGTTTTTGTTTGTGTATTCAATCACACTAATAGTAAAAGAAACTACAAGAAGAGTCAAGTGAAAGAGAAAACATAGAAAAACCTAAGTGAGGAAGATAGGAAGGTACAGAAAATGATATGGAAAAAAGGGGAAAAGGCAAGAGGTTAGAAAAAGACTGCAAAAACTAGCGAAAGAAAAAAAAAGAAAAATTTGACTGGAGATACACAGCTGTGTGTATCATGTGTACCACTGAAATTGCAAAGTGAATTTTAACATAACTGAAAAAGAATATATGATAATTATATTGCCTACCTCTTTAGTCACCTTTTTATTAATTTCAATGAAAATAGCCCAGGTGTTCATACAATCTTAATACCAAATGGTATGCATAAAGGCTTAGACAAACATAACTGAATTCAGTCTCAATAAGATGTGTCCAGTAACCATATATATGGTGTAGCTGTCTCAAACCAGCCAACATGAAGAAAATTATTTCTGTTAAAAAACCTACTTATGGGGGCAGGGCAAGATGGCAGCGCCTGGAGGACTCTCATTCTGAGCAACAGCACAGCAGGATTGGCAGAGTGACCAGCAATCAGAGCTCGCAGCCATAAAACACAAGTGATTGTGTTTCACAGGTGAGAGGATACCCCACAGTGGGGGAATCAATCAGCTTTAACTCACACTGCTAAACCGAGGAAGAGATCCTGGTTCTGCCAGGCACTTGTTCGCCAGCCCAGAGCTACTCGCCAGCGTGATCTGGTCACTGTCTCAGACTGAACTGTGGGCCCAGAACATCACAGACTGGATTTTCCAGTCGCGAGATAAACCCACGGAGCAGGAAAAGATTGGGACCGACCTTAGGTCACCCAGACATCCCCTGGAAAAGACTCAGGTTCCGCGGACACCCCAGGAGCCAGGCCAGAGCCAGAGCCAGGGACCCAGGTACCTGCACAGAGCCCTGCCTGCACATCTGATTCGCTGCCTCAGATAGAACTGTGGGCCCCAGGGCACCAGGCACCAGAGACTGCGTTTCATTGTCAGGTGCAAACCCACAGGGAAGGAAACGGTTGGTCAGATCTCAGAGCACTCAATCGACACCCCCACCCCGAAAATGTCTCAGGAATATTATCTAGTTTAGGCAGATGCCCAGGCTCCCAAAAGACAGAAAGGCGGAGCCAAGGGAGGGCGTCTGTGCATGTGAGTTCTACTTGCCACCCCAGACAGAACAGCGGTCCCAAAAGCAAAGACTGAGTGTCCCTGGCAGGAGGAAACCCCCAGAAGGGGGGATCATCAGGTCTAACGCTCAGGACACACAGCACCAAAAGACTTTCTGGATTCATGCAGACTCTAGGCTCTAGCTTTCTAATGCAGGCAGGAGCTCTGTGCTCAGCCACCATTATTGAGTACCCCTAGGACACTAGGGCATACAGCTGCATCTTCAGACCTACAAAAGCCAGAGAGCCATTACAGCAGCCCTCAGATACTGTGCCAAAGATCAAACAGTTACCCCTAGCTAGACTGACAAAACTGTGGGAATCCCTGGTCCTTCAAAAGGGCTGCACCCACAGTGTCCAGACCAGAGCAGTGACTGCAGCCACCATCCAGACAGGGACACACAGCACTTGGTCCAGAGTGAGGCACCCAGCCTCCAGACCAGAGTGGCACCCCCAAGCGCTAACTCAACCTAGGTGAACATTCTCCAGGCCCAGAGCAGAGCACTCAGCCTCTGGCCCAGAGACTTACTGGGCGCTCCTCTCACTTTCCCGAACAAAACTGTGTGCCCCAGGATAACAGACTGAGTTTCCCTGTTGGGAGAAAACCCCACAGCTAGGGAACCAGCAGGTTCTTCAAGAAGACTGTACCTGGAAAACTGTAACAGCAGCAGCTCACTAAATTTATAACGAGAAACCCAGCAGTGGGGCAGCTGTCTTGAGAACTTCTATGGGTAAGAGGAGATCCCCCCTGCCTAACAAAGACCACAGCTACTACTCAGGGCTATACACCTGAGGTGAGCAGTGGCAATTCCTAAGAAACACTGGCCATACAGTGACCATAACCAAAAAGCAGAGGAGGACTCCTTCAGGAAAAATCATCTTCCGGCCGAGGGAATTCTCCAGACCTCAGGACTCCAGGAAGCACAGAAACTAACAGCCAACACCTAAAACAGCCCAATGGGTAGAGGTCAGCGTAAAAGTTCAACCAACAAAAGAGAGAGCAATATGGCATCTCCAGAACCCAGCCATCCAGGGGCGAACAGCCTTGGACAACGCAGCATAATAGAAAATCAAGAAGATGACCATACATTGATGCTGATGAAGAGGATAATAGAGGAAACAAATAAAATACGTAAAGAATTAGAGGAAGATAAAACCAAACAGATCATGGCTATCCGTAAAGAATAGGAGGAAGTTAAAGACAAGCAGATTATGGCCATCCTTGAAGAAATACGGCAAGATGAAGCCAAACAGCTTGTGGCCTTCAGAGAAGAAATAATTAAATCACTGAAAGAAATAAAAGAAACAGAGATGAAGGAAAGAAAAGAAAAAGAGGAAAATACAACCAGACAGATAAAGGAAGTAAACAAAACAACTCAAGACCTGAAGATAGAACTGGAAAAATTAAAGAAAACACAAATAGAGGAAATAATGGAGAGGAAGAATTTAGGGAAGAAAATAGGAACTACAGAGGTAAGCATAACCAACAGACTACAAGAAATGGAAGAAAGAATCTCAGGTGTAGAAGATACAATGGAAGAAATTGACGTATCTGTCAAAGAAAATGTTGAATCCAAAAAATTTCTGACATAGACCGTCCAAGAAATTCAAGGCAATATGAAAAGACAAAACCTAAGAATAATAGGTATAGAGGAAAAAGAGTCCACTTCTCCAAGGCCCAGAAAATATTTTCAACAAAATCATTGAAGAAAATTTCTCCAAGTTAAAGGAGAAGCCAATAAGAATACATGAGGCCTACAGAACACCCAACAAATTTGACCAGAAAAGAAAATCCTCCCGCCACATAATAATCAAAACAGTAAGTATACAGTACAAAGAAAAAATACTAAAAGCTGCAAGGGAAAAAGGCCAAGTAAAAAAAAATGGCAAACCCATTAGAATCACACCTGACTTTTCAACAGAGACTATGAAAGCCAGAAAGGCCTGGACAGATATCATGTAGACCCTAAGAGAAATAGATGTCAGCCCAAGCTACTATACCCTGCAAAACTCTCAGTCCTCATAGATGGAGAAAACAAGATAGTCAATGACAAAAACAAATTTCAACAATACATACACACAAATCCAGCATTACAGAAGACACTGGAATGGAAAATACAACCCAAGAAAATTAGCTTCTCTCAAGAAAACACAGGAAATAATTAACCTTACTACAGGAAAACAAAAAGGAACCAAACACACAAACTTATGAACACAGCCAACATCAAAATCAAAGGATCTAACAGCCACTGGTCATTAATCTCTCTCAACATCAATGGACTCAACTCTCCAGTAAAAAGACACAGATTAACAGAATGGATATGTAAACAAAACCCAGTAATCTATTGCATACTAGAAACACACCTAAGGCAAAAAGATAGACATTACCTGATGGTAAAAGGTTGGAAGATGACTTTCCAAGCAAATGGACCCAAGAAACAAGCAGGAGTAGCTATTCTAATATCTGATAAAATAGACTTTCAACCAAAATTAATAAAAAGAGATGGGAAAAGACACTTCATACTCATCAAGGGAAAATTCCACCAAGAAGACATCACAATCCTGAAAATCTATGCCCCAAATACAAGAGCACCCACTTTTGTAAAAGAAACATTGATAAAATTTAAACCACATATAGATTCCCATATATTAATAGTGGGAGACTTCAACATCCCACTCTCAACAAAGGATAGGTCAACAAAACAGAAATTAAACAAAGAAACAATATCTCTGACAGAGGTCATAGATCAAATGGACCTCACAGACATTTACAGAACTTTACACCCAAACACAAAAGAATGTACTTTCTTCTCAGCACCTCATGGAACCTTCTCCAAAATAGACCATATAGTTGGTCACAAAGCAAGCCTCAACAGATAAAAGAAGATTGAAATAATCCCTTGTATCTTGTCTGATCACCATGGGATAAAGCTGGTCTTCAACTACAACAGAAATAGCAAAAGCCTATACACACAGGGAAACTGAACAACTTGTTACTAAATGACAGCTGGGTCAGGGAAGAAATAAAGAAAGAAATTAAAGTCTTCCTAGAACTCAATGAAAATGAAGACACAACATACCCAAACTTCTGGGACACAGTAAAAGTAGTTCTAAGAGGACAGTTCATGGGACTAAGTGCCTTCAAGAAGAAATTCGAGACAGCTCATTCAAGCAACTTAATGGCCCACTTAAAAACCCTAGAAAAACAAGAAGCAGACACACCAAAAAGGAGTAGACGGCTGGAAATAATCAAACTCAGGGCTGAAATCAATCAATTAGAAACAAATAAAACAATTCAAAGAATCAATGAATTCAAGATTTGGTTCTTTGAGAAAATCAACAAGATCGACAAACCCTTAGCCAAGCTAACTAAAAGGCAGAGAGACACTACCCAAATCAACAAAATCAGAAATGAAAAGGGGGACATAACTACAGACACTGAGGAATCCAAACAATCATTAGGACTTCCTTCAAAAGTCTATATGCCACAAAATTTGAAAATCTAAATGAAATGGACAATTTTCTTGATCGATTTGACTTACCAAAGCTGAATCAGGACCAGGTAAATCAATTAAATAGTCCTATATCCCCCAAAGAAATAGGAGCATTCATCAAAAGTCTCCCATCCAAAAAAAGCCCAGGACCAGATGGCTTCAGCCCAGAATTCTACCAGACCTTCAAAGAAGAGCTAACTCCAATTTTCTTCAAACTATAACACAAAATAGAAAAAGAAAGAATATTACCAAACTCATTCTATGAAGCCACAGTCACCTTGGTACCTAAACCTCGCAAAGATTCAACAAAGAAAGAGAATTTCAGGCCAATCTCCCTTATGAACATTAATGCAAAAAATACTTAACAAAATACTTGCAAACTGAATACAAGAACACATCAAAGATATTACCCACTATGACCAAGTAGGCTTCATCCCAGGTATGCAGGGGTGGTTCAATATACGGATATCCATTAGTGTGATCCACCATATTAACAAACTGAAAGAAAAACACCACATGATAATCTCCCTAGATGCTGAAAAAGCATTTGACAAAATCCAACATCCATTCATGTTTAAAGTATTGGAGAGATCAGGTATAAAAGGCACATATCTAAACATAGTAAGCCTATAGCCAACATCAAACTGAATGGAGAGAAACTTAAAGCAATCCCACTGAAATCAGGGACAAGACAAGGCTGCCCACTCTCTCCATATCTCTTCAACATAGTGCTGGAAGTCCTTGCTAGAGCAATAAGACAGTTGAAGGAGATCAAGGGGATACAGATGGGAAAGGAAGAAGTCAAAGTATCACTATTTGCAGATGAGATGATAGTATACATGAGTGACCCCAAAAACTCTACCAGGGAACTCCTACAGGTGATCAACACCTTCAGCAAAGTGGCCGGATACAAAATTAACTCAAAAAAATCAGTAGCCCTCCTGTATACAAAGGACAAAAGGGCTGAGAAAGAAATTAGGGAAACAACACCCTTCACAATAGTCACAAATGACATAAAGTACCTTGGTGTAACCCTAACCAAGGAAGTCAAAGACTTGTATGAAAAAATTTCAAGTCTCTGAAGAAAGAATTAGAAGAAGATATGAGAAGATGGAAAGATCTCCCATGCTCATGGCTTGGCAGGATTAACATAGTAAAAATGACCATCTTACCAAAAGCATTCTACAGATTTAATGCAATTCCCATCAAATTGCCAACACAATTCTTTACAGACCTGGAAAGAAAAATTCTCAACTTTGTATGGAATAACAAGAAACTGAGAATTGCTAAAACAATCCTCTACAATAAAAGATCTTCTGGAGGTATCTCCATCCCTGATCTCAAGCTGTACTATAGAACAACAGTAATAAAAACTGCATGGTACTGGCATAGAAACAGAATGGATTAATGGAACTGACAGAAGACCCAGAAATAAACCCACACACTTATGGACACCTGATTTTTGACAAAGATGCCAAAACCATACAATGGAAAAAAGATAGCATCTTCAACAAATGGTGCTGGTCCAACTGGATGTCTACATGTAGAAAAATGAAAATAGATCCATACTTATCACCCTGCACAAAACTGTAGTCCAAGTGGATCAAAGACCTCAACATAAGACCAAACACATTACATCGGCTAGAAAAAAAAAGTGGGGAATACCCTAGAACTCATTGGTACAGGAGAAAACTTCCTGAACAGAACAGCAACAGCACAGGCTCTAAGAGCAACAATCAATAAATGGGACCTCATGAAACTGAAAAGCTTCTGTAAAGCAAAGTACACTGTCATCAAAGCAAAGCGACTGCCTAAAGATTGGGAAAGAATCTTCACCAACCCTTTATCTGACAGAGGACTCATATCCAGTATATATAATGAACTAAAGAAGCTGAAAACAGCAACTCAAGTAATCCAATTAAAAAATGGGGAACAGAGCTAAACAGAGAACTCTCTGTAGAGGAATATTGAATTGCAGAGAAACACTTAAAGAAATGCTCAACCTCATTAGCCATTACGAAAATGCAAATCAAACGACCCTGAGAGCTCAGCTTACACCCATCAGAATGTCCAAGATCAAAAACTCAAGTGACAACACATGCTGGAGAGGTTGTGGAGAAAGGGGAACCCTTCTCCACTGCTGGTGGAAATGTAAACTTGAACAACCACTCTGGAAATCAATCTGGAGCTTTCTCAGACAACTAGGAATAGCCCTTCCTCAAGATCCAGCCATACCACTCCTAGGCATATATCCAAAGAGGCTCAAGTACACCAAAAGGACATTTGCTCAACCATGTTTTTAGCATCTTTATTTGTAATAGCCAAAAGCTGGAAACAGCCCAGATGCCCCTCAACTGAGGAATGAATGCAGAAACTGTGGTACATCTATACAATGGAGTATTACTCAGCAATGAAAAATAAGGAAATCATGAAATTTGCAGGTAAATGTTGGGACCTGGAAAGGATCATCCTGAGTGAGTTGTCCCAGAAGCAAAAAGACACACATGGTATATACTCACTCATATAAACATACAACATAGAATAAACCCACTAAAATCTGTACATCTAAACAAACTAAGCAACAGAGAGGACCCTAACTAAAATGTTCAATCCCCATCCTGAAAGGCAAAGAGGATGGATATCAGAAGAAAAAGAAAATAGGAAACAACCTAGGAACCTGCTACAGAGGGCCTCTGAAAGCGAGAAGAAGAAAACAGAAAACAGCCTAGGAACCTGCCACAGAGGGCCTCTGAAAGCCTCTGTTGTGCAGACTGTCAAAGCAGATGCTGAGCCTGATGGCCAACTGATGGGCAGAGTGAATGGAATTTTATGTAGGAAGTGGGAAATAGTAAGAGCTGGAGAGGACAGGAACTCCACAAGGAGAGCAACAGAACAAGATAATTTGAACACAGGGAACTTCCCAGAGACTCATACTCCAACCAAGGACTATCCGTGGAGATAACCTAGAACCCTGACAATGCAGCCACTTCTGATGAGGACTGATAGACTAAGATCAGAAATAAGGAGAGGAGGACCTCTCCTATCAGTGGACTTTTGGAGGGCATGCATGCAGAAAGGGGGTGATGGTGGGACCAGGAGGGGAGGAAGGACGGGCTTATGGGGGGATACAAAATCAATAAAGTGTAATTAATAAAAGTTTAAAAAAATGTGTATAATAAAAAAACAAGCAAACAAACAAAAAAATACCTACTTATTTTTCCTGGGATACAATTTTAAAAATATTCCAAGAAAACTTAATTTATTTAATACTTTATTTTGTAAAACTGTTGAATTTACGAAAAGACTTGACCTACTTTCACATACTACTAAAGCCTACTTTGCAGATGAGAAGATGTAGACCATATAATAGGCCATAAGGCAAGTGTTTTCTTCTGTTCACAGAACAAAGCATTAACTAATTGATAAGATAACTGTAGGGAAATGACACCTCTTTTAACAAATTTCTCTAGCAGCAGACATTGGAGTATTTTACAACAGAGAATATCCACATCCCCACAGATTAATTTTACTACCATTTATTGCTAGAGGACATGAAATGAATTGGATTGGGTTAAGTTTTTACAATGGTACCTAACACATTAGAAATGCTACACATGTGCTCACCATTACTTTACTGTTACTAGGAAGGAGCATATGTGTTTCAATTGCTCATCACCACAAAGAGGAACCCATAATCACCATTGCCTACATAGAAATGTCCATTTGGGAAAGTGTGTTGATGGAGAGGCACATCCTCAGGGTTCTTGACACTGCAATAGAAGCTAATTAATGGCAGGAATCTCTGATTCCATAAAATAAATGCCAGATGATAATTTACCACAAATAAAAATCTCTGATTAGTATTTTAAATATAAATAGCCCAAATTATTAGAGTATTAGCTTCCTTTTGAACATAATTCATAATAACCAGTCTCCTTTTTTTCACTTTTTAATTTTAATTATTATTATTTATTACAAATTATTCACTTTGTACTCTGGCTGTGGCCCCTCCCTTGTCTTGTCCTAATCCCACCCTCTCTCCTTCTTCTACCACTATGCCACTCTCCTAATCCAATAATAGTGGAGGACCTCCTCCCCTTCTATCAGACCCTAGCCTATCATATCTCATCAGGACTGGCTGCATTGTCTTCCTCTGTGGCCTGGCAAGGCTGCACCCCACATGGAGTTGTAACAGAGAGCCTGCAAGTGAATTCATGTCAAGAGACAGCCCCACTCACCTTATTAGGGAACCAACTTGGAGACTGAGTCTATGGGCTACATCTGAGCAGGGTTTTATAGGTCCTCTCTATGCATGGTCCTTGTTTGGGTTATCAGTCCCTTCAAGGTTCCTAGGGCCCAGTTTTTGTTTGTTTGCTTGTTTGTTTTTTGTTTGTTTTTGTTTTGTTGGCTCTGTTTATCTCCTTTTGAAGCACCTGTCCATTCCAGTTCTTTTTATCTCCCCCTTCTTTCATAAAAGTTTGACTATGAATCTCATCCTCTGCTTCCATACCTCGATCAGTAGTCTTTTAGAGACCCTCTGTGGTAGGCTCCTGTCCTGTTCCCTGTCTTTTTCTGCTTCCAATGTCTATCACATTTGCCCTTCGGAATGAGGATTGAACATCTTCCCTAGGGTCTTTCTTGTTGTTTATCTTCTTTAAGTGTATAGATTTTAGCATGTTTATCCTATATTATATGTCTAATAACCACTTATGAATGAGTATATACCATCTGTGTCTTGTTTCTGGGTGACCTCACTCAAGATCATCTTTTCTAGTTCTTACCATTTGCCTAAAAATTTCATGATTTCCTTGTTTTTAATAGCTGAGTAGTATTCCGTTGTGTAAATGCACCCCAATTTCTTATCCATTCCACCTTTGAGAGACATCTAGGTTGTTTCCAGATTCTGGCCTTTATGAATAGAACTGCTATGAATATGTTTGAGCAAATGTCCTTCTTGAATAGTATGAGTATATTTTAGATATATGCCTAAGAGTGGTATAGCTGGATCTTGAAGTAGCACTCTTCTTAATTTTCTGAAAAAGTGCCAGATTGATTTCCAAAGAGATTGTACAAGGTTACATTCCCACCAGCAATGGAGGAGGGTTCCCCTTTCTCCACATCCTCTCCAGCATGTGTGATCACTTGAATTTTTGATCTTAGCCATTCTGATGAGTATAAGGTGAAATATGAGGGTTGTTTTGATTTGCATCTCCCTGATGACTAAAGACATTGAACATTTCTTTAAGTGTTTCTCTGCCATTCCATATTCCCCTATTGAGAATTCTCTGTTTATCTTTGTATCCCATTTTTATTTGGATTACTTGGTTTGTTGGTATTTAAATTCTTAAGTTCATTATATATTCTGGATATTAGCCCTCTGTCAGATAAAGGGTCAAGATCCTTTCCCAGTCTGTACACTGTCATTTTGTTTTCATGACAGTATCTTTGCTTTACAAAAGCTTTTCAGTTTCATGAGATCCCATTTATTGATTGTTGATCTTAGAGCCTATGCTGTTGGTATGCTGTTCAGGACATGTTCTCATGTGACAATGAGTTTTAGTCTCTTCCCCATTTTTACTTCTAATGTGGTTAGTGTGTCTGGTTTTATGTTGAGGTCTTTGATCCACTTGGACTTTAGTTTTGTGCAGGGCCATAAATGTAAATCTATTTGCATTTTTCTACACATAGACATCCAGTTAGACCAGCACCATTTGTTAAAGATTGTATCTTTTTTCCACTGTATTGTTTTGCTTTCTTGTCATTAATTAAGCATCCATAGTTTTGTGGGTTTACTTCTGGGTCTTGTATTTGATTCCATTGATCATCCACCCTGTTTCTCTGCCAGTACCATGTAGTTTTATTACAGTTATTGTGTAGTACAGTTTGAGATCAGGGATGGTGATACTTCTAGATGCTCTGTTGTACAGGACTATTTTAGCAATTCTTGGTTTCTTTCTTTTTCCATATGAAATTGAGAACTATTCTTTCAAGTTCTTTAAAGAATTGTGTTGGAGGTAAAGTTCCAAGATGGTGGTGACCAACATGCCCCATATCTCAGGGGCACAGGATATGAAACTCCAAAACTGGTGAGTGGAGGGAGAGCTGAAGCCGGAACATTGAGGCTTCCCAGATGAGAGGGGACAACCTATGAGCTGAGACCATTTGGATCCAGGTCTCCTGTGGACGTCTCTGGGGACTAAGAGTGGTGAATATTCAACCCCTATGCACTTCCCCTTCATGGATATCCCTCCTCAGTGGAGGCAGCCCACAGTGCCAACAGCTCCAAGCATGGACCTCCCTGCTTGATTCCTAAACAGCAGAGGTGGGCCTTCCAGGTCTGCAATGGGAAGCGCTATAGGACACCTCCTAGGTCTGCAGGCAGCTGTACAGGCTTCCCAGGGCCTCTGAGTGGGTGATTGTATTGACCTCCGAGGTCTGAAGCAGGGAGAGGGCAGCTGTACAGACTTCCCAGGGCTCCCAGCATGGGGCTGTACCAGCCTCCCAGGTCTGTGATGGTGGCAGCAAAGGGGCAGCTGGTCATAACAGGAGCTTCCATGCCCTGTGACTGAGATGACAGAAGTGTCTATCCCAAGAAAGTGTCTCCCTGCCCAGCGGACAAACAGTGGATACCACTGACCTGACTCATCTCCTACATTCTCATTTGCCCCTACAGCCCCAAATCTGAGAGTAAGGAATGGGGGAAAACCTGTGCATTCCGATTAGGCGCGCTAGCAAATGAGTGCATGCAGAACCCACGATCCAGGATCCTTCTATTCTAGCAGCCAGACATCAGATCCATCCCACCCACATACCCATTGTGGGCAACATAGGGATTTTTGAGAGAGCGTTCTCCACATTGAAGCACCTGTTCTGTGGGTCTACCAGTGGAATACAGGCAAACAATTCTGCTTAGACAGATCCAAATAGCAGGAAGACATTACTACAGGCCTGTAAGCCACTTAGGTATTCAAGGAACCTGCTCATGCATACTGTGCCTGTGATCAGCACCAGCACCCGCACTCCCTCCTGTGCTTAAGCCCCACATTCCAGGCATTTATACTCTTGTACACCCTGCCTTTCAAGGCACACTTCGACGCACATGCCCTTGCTTACCCACACTTGTGCAAGCTGCTCCCTTAGCTACACACACTCTGAGACTGTGGACCTGTTCTCATCTTTCCTGAAGAATAAGCCAGACACCAGAGAAAGATGGAAGCAGTCTGAAATATAGAGTCCAAGGCCAAACAGCGAAGGTTACAGATAAGCAGATGGCTGGAGGTAGGAATAAGAACACATCCAACAGAAATCAGGACATCATGGCTTCACCAGAAACCCCAAAAATCAATGGATATTTTACTTCATGGTAAACACAGGTGAATTATTTTAAAGCTATGCTTATCCAGTTATTAGGGGCTTGTTAGGAACTGAGCAAATCCCTAAAAGAAAAAGGCAAATACAGCCAAACAAATAGAGGCTTGGGTAGAGGCACAAGTAGAGGCACATAGACACGAAATGAACAAACCTCTCATAGAAATACAGTCAACTACAGTCAAACTAATAGAGGCACCAAGAAGAGGCACAATTAGTGACATACAAATAGGAAATGAACAAAAAACTGGAGGCCATAAAGGAAAGACAGCAATACCCATTCAACAGATGAAGGAAATGGTGGAAGACATGAATACAGAATTAGAATCAATAAGAAAACACGAACAGAGAAAAACCCTGGAGCTGGAGAACTTAGAGAAAATATCAGAAACCACAAAGGTAAGCATCACCAACAGAATACAAGTGATGGAAGAGAGAATCCCGGGTGCCGAAGATATATTGCAGAAATTAATACACTGCTCAAAGAAAAAGTAAAATCAGAAAGATTCCAAACAAAAACCATCCAAGAAATCAAGGACACCACTAAAAGACAAAATTTAAGAATAATAAGAATAAACAAGGTGCTGGACCAACTGGCTGTCTACATGCAGAAAAATAAAAATAGATCCAAATTTATCACCTGCACAAAACTAAAGTCCAAGTGGATCAAAGACCTCAGCATAAAACCAGACACACTAAATCAGTTAGAAGAAAAAGTGGGAAAAGCCCTAGAACTCATTGGCACAGGAGACTACTTCCTGAACAGAACACCAATAGCACAGGCTCTAAGAGCAACAATCAATAAATGGGACCTCATGAAACTGAAAAGCTTCTATGAAGCAAAAGATGTTATCGTCAAACCAAAACAACAGCCTACAGACTGGGAAAGGATCTTCACCAACCCTACATCTGACAGAGGGCTAATATCCAGTATATATAAAAAATACAAGAAGTTAAAAAGCAACAAATCAAGTAATCCAATTAAAAATTGAGGTACAGAGCTAGAGAATTCTCTGTAGAGGATTGTAGAATGACAGAAAAACACTTAAAGAAATGCTCAACGTCCTTAGACATCAGGGATATGCAAATCAAAAAGACCCTGAGATTTCACCTTACACCCATCAGAATGGCTAAGATCAAAAACTCAAGTGACAACACTGCTGGAGAGGTTGTGGAGAAAGGGGAACTCTCCTCCATTGCTGGTGGGAATGTAAACTTGTACAACCACTTTGGAAATCAATCTAGCGCTACATCAGACAATTAGGAATAGTGCTTCCTCAAGACCCAGCTATACCACTCCTAGGCATATATCCAAAATATGCTCAAGTACACAACAAGGACATTTTTTCAACTATGTTTGTGACAGCTTTATTTATAATAGCGAGAACCTGGAAACAACCCAGATGTCCTCAACAGAGAAATGGATACAGAATCTGTGGTACATTTACACAATGGAATACTACTCAGCCATTAAAAACAAGGAAATCATGAAATTCGCATTCAAATGTTGGGACCTAGAAAAGATCATCCTGAGTGAGGTATCCCAGAAGCAGAAAAACACACATGGTATATACTCACTTATAAGTGGATAATAGATCTCTAAGATAAGACAGCATAAACATACTAAAATCTGTACACCTAAAGAAGCTAAACAAGAAGGAGGACCCAGGCTAAGAAGATCAATTCTTACTTAGAAAGACAAATAGGATGGACATTGGAAGTAGGAGAAAATGAGAAGCAGAATAAGAGCCTACCACAGAGGGCCTCTGAAGACTCTACATAGCAGTGTATCAAAGCAGATGCTGAGACTCATAACCAAACCTTAGGTAGAGCACAGGGAATCATATGAAAGAAGAAAGAGTTAGTAAGACCTGGAGAGAACAGGAGCTCCACAAGGACCAAATATATCTGGGCACAGGAGCTTGTCTGAGACTGATTCTCCAAGCATGGATATTACCTAGAACCCCTGCTCAGACATAGCCCATGGCAGCTCAGTATCCAAGTGGGTTTCCCTAGTAAGGGGAACAGGGATTGTCTCTGGCATGAACTCTATGGCTAGCTCCTTGACGTCTCCACACCCCTGTGAGAGGAGCAGACTACCAAGGTCACAGAGGAGGACATTGCAGCCAGTCTGGTAAGACCTGATAAGCTAGAGTCAGATGGAAAGGGAGGAGGACCTCCCCTATAAGTAGACTTAAGTAGGGACAAGGAGGAGATGAGGGAGAGAGGGTGGGGTTGGGAGGGAATGAGGAAGGGGGGCTATAGCTGGGAAACAAAGTAAATAAACTGTAATTAATATATGTATGAATAGACAAAAAGAAGATGCCAAGCTCCAAGTTCTCCAGAAAATCTTTTCAAGAAAATGGTAGAAGAAAAATTTTCCCAACTTAAAGAAAGAGATACCCTTTAATATGCAAGAGGCCTATAGAATACCAAATAGACTAGACCAGAAAAGAAACTATTCATGTCACATAGTAGTCAAAACACTAAATCTACAGAACAAAGAAAAATATTGAAAGCAGCAAGGGAATAAGGCCAAGTAACATATAAAGGTAGAACTATCAGAATAACATCTGGTTCCTCAACAGAAACTGAAAGCAAGAAGGGCCTGGGCAGGTGTCATGTAGACTCTAAGAGACCACAGAGGTCAACTCATAATACTATACCAAGCAAAGCTTTCAATCAACATAGATGGAGAATACAAAATATTCCATGACAAAACATTACTTTTAAACAATATCAACACAGCAGCCTGGCCCTACAGAAGACACTAGAAAGAAAAATCCAACGAAATCACCTACACCCAAGACAACACAAGATATAGATTACTTCACAAAAAAAAAAAAAAAAAAAAAACAACACTTAATAGTAACACCACCAACTCCACAATAAAAGGAACTAAAATTCATTGTTCAGTATTATCTATCAACATCAACGTCAATTCTCCAATAAAAAGACAGACTAACAAAATGGTTGAGAAAACAGGATCCAACATTCTGCTACATCCAAGAAACACAACTCTGCAACAAAGATAAAAACTACCTCAGAGTAAAGGGCTGGAAAAAGAATTTTCAAGCCATTGGATCCAGAAAAAAAAAAAAAAAAAAAAAAAAGCTCTGGTAGTTATCCTAATATCTAATAAAATAGGATTTCAACTAAAATTAATCAAAAAAGATGAGGAGGGGTACTTCATTCTGACCGAAGAAAAAAATCTACCAGGAGGACATCACAATTTTGAAGATCTCAGCACCTACATTTGTAAAGGAAATGTTATTAAAACTTAAACCACACATCGATACCAACACCTTAATAGTGGGAGACATCAGCACTGCATTTACACCAAGGGACAGATCATCTAGATAGAATCTAAATAGGGAAATAATGTCATGTACAAAGGTTCTAAATCAAATGGACCTAGTAGATATCTACAGAACTTTTCATCCAAACCCAAAAGGGTATTCCTTCTTTTCAGCACCTTATGGAACCTTTTTAAAAAATGACCATATAGTTGGGAACAAAGCAAGCCTCAACAGATACAGGAAGATTGAAATAATCCCTTGTATACTATCAGAACACCATTACCTAAAACTACATCTCAACAACAACAGAAATAACAAAATACCTACATACACATGGAAACTAAAAAAAAAAAAAAAACCTATACTCAATGATAGCTTGGTCAGGGAAGAAATGAAAAAGAAAAGGGACTCTCTAAAATTCAACACAAATGAAGGTACAACTTACCCAAACTTATAGGACACAATGAAAGTAGTGCTAAGAGGAAAGTCCATAGCACCAAGTGCCTCCAGAAAGAAGTTGTTGACATCTCATACAAGCAATTTAATGGCATACCTAAAAGCCCTAGAGAAAAAGAGAGAGAGAGAAGCAGAAACGCCTAAGAAGGGGGAGATCCAATATGGCAACACTGGAAGGACACTGTGTCGAAGAAGCAGGACAGCAGTGATGGCACAGTAACCAAGAGACTGAACTCTGGGCCCCAAAACACCAGCAATTATGTTTCCAAAGTGAAAGGAAACCCCACGGTGTGGGAATCAGTCGGGGTCAGGTCACCCAGCTCAAACCCAAAAGAGTTCCCAGGTCCCAGCAGGCACTAGGTCACCAACCTATAGCCACATGCCTGCATATCCTGATCACCTTCCCAGGATGAACTGTGGACACCAAAACACCAGAGCCTGGGATGTCCAGTAAAAAGAAAACTCCACAGTGAAGGAATCAAATAAGACTGACCTCAGGTCACCCAATCAATCCCTAGAAAAGGTCCTGGGGTCTGGAGGGCACTCAGCCACCAGCCCAGAGACTTCCTACATGACCAGCTCACCATCCCAGACAGAACTGTGGGTCAAAGAGCACCAGAGACATGGTTTCCCTCTCAGTAGAAAACCTCACAGTGAGGGAAACAGCAGGTCTGAACTTAGAGCATTCAGCTGACCACCCACACACACTGAAAATTTCTCAGGAAAAGTTCCTGGGTATCTGCAGGTGCCCAGCTGCCCAGTCACCAGCTTGGAACAACCACTCGCTTTGCTTGTGTGCTCTATGCACCACTCCAGACAGAACTGTAGACCTCAAAAGACCACATACTGGGTCTCTCTGCTGGGAAGAAACCCCACAGTGTAAAGAAACCTCACATCATGTCTGACCTCAAGACACCCAGCTGCAGAAAAATTTCTGGATCTCTGCAGGCTCCAGGCTCTAGCCTCCTGCTGCACTCATGATAGCTTTGCTCACCTGCCACTTATTACTGCTTGGGTACTGGGGCACAGAGCTCCAAACTCAGAACTACAGAAGCCTGGGATCCCAGAGATCAACCATCATATACAGCTCCAAAGGGCAAATAGTTATACCTAACTGAACTGACAAAACTGGGGGTCTCCCACGTTCTTCCGGAGGGCTATGCCTAGAAAACAGTGTAAGAACAACAGCAGCAGCTCACTAAATTCAGGGCAGCTGTCTATTGGACTTCTCTGGGTGAAAGGAGAGCCTCTGACTAACAGAGACCACAGATATCACACAGGTCTATATGCCTGAGGTAAGATGTGGCAACTGATATTCAGTGACCATACCCAAAAAACTTAGGAGGCCTCCTTCAGGAAAAATCATCTTCCTGCCAAGAGGATTCCCCCTACCCCAGGATTTCAGGAAGCATCAGAAACTAACAGCCAACACATAAGATAGCCCAGTGGGTAGAGGCCAGCATAAAAGTTCAACCAACCAAAGACAGAGTGATATGGCATCTCCGAAACCCAGTTATCCAGGGGCAAGCAGCCCTGGACACCCCAGCATAAATGAAATTCAAGAACATGAACTTACATCTATGCTCATGAAGAGTATAATAGAGGAAACAAATAAAATGTGTAAAGAAAGAGAGGAAGGTAAAGTCAAACAGATTATGGCCGTCCATAAAGAAATACTGAAAGATAGAGCCAAGCAGTTTGTGGCCTTTACAGAGAAAATCATGCAGAGGAAGAACTTAGGGAAGAAAACAGGAACTGCAAGAGATGGAAGAAACAATCTCAGATGTGGAAAATACAGTGAAAGAAATGGATGTACCTATCAAAAAAATGTTCAATCTAAAAAATTCCTGACACAGACCATCCAAGGATCTAAGACATCATGAAAAGACAAAACCTGAGTGTAATAGGAAAAGAGGAAAAAGAAGATTCCCTCCTCCAAGGCCCAGAAAATATTTTCAATAAAATCATAGAAGAAAATTTTCCCAACTTAAAGGAGAGGCCTATAAGAATACAAAAGGCCTACAGAACAACTAATAAATTAGAACAGAAAAGAAAATCCTCCTGCAACATAATCATCAAAACACTAAGTATACAGAACAAAGAAAAAAAATATTAAAAGATGTAAGGGAAAAAGGCCAAATAACATATAATGGCACACCCATAAGAAACACACCTGATTTCTCAACAAAGACTATGAAAGCCAGAAGGACCTGGACAGATATCATGCAGACCCCGAAAGAACACAGATGTCAGCCCAGGCTACTATACCCAATGAAACTCTTAGTCATGATAAATGTATAAAACAAGATAGTCAAAGACAAAAACACATTTAAATAATACCTACCCACAAATCCAGAATTATGGAAGATACTAGAAGGAAAAAAAACAACCCAGAAAGGATAACTATATTCAGGTAAACACAGGAAACAAATAATCTCACTACAGGAAAATTAAAGTAGCCAAGCACACAAGCACACTACCATAGCCAACAGCAAATCAAAGCATCTAACAGCCACTGGTCATTACTCTCCCTCAATATCAATAGACTCAATTCTCCAATAAAAAGACACAGACCAACAGAACAGATGATTAAACAAGACTGAACAATCTGTGGTATACAAGAAACACACCTAAGTCACAAAGATAGATATTACCTAAGAGTAAAGAGCTGAAAGACGGTTTTCCAAACAAATGGACCCATGAAGCAAGCAGGAGTAGCCATTCTAATATCTAATAAAATAGATTTTAAAGCAAAATTAATCAAAAGAGATGGGGAAGATCACTTCATACTCATCAAAAGGAAACTCCACCAAGAAGACATCACAATTCTAAACATCTATGCCCCCAAGACAACAGCACCCACATTTGTAAAAGAAACATTAATAAAACTTAAACCACACATAGATCCCCACACATTAATAGTGGGAGACTTCAACACCTCACTCTCAACAAAGCACAGATCAACAAAACAGAAATTAAACAAAGAAACAATGAACTCTGACAGATGTCATGAATAAAATGGACCTCACAGACATTTACAGAACACAAAAGAATTTACCTTCTTCTCAGCACCTCATGGAACCTTCTCCAAAATAGACCATAGAGTTGGTCACACAGCAAGTCTCAACAGATACAAGAAGATTGAAACAATCCCTTGTGTCTTATTTGACCACCATCGACTAAAGCTGGGCCTCAACAACATCAGAAATATCAAAAAGTCTACACACATATGAAAACTGAACAACTGGCTACTTAATTACAGTTGGGTCAGGGGAGAAATGAAGAAAGAAATGAAAGACTTCCTAGAATTCAATAAAAATGAAGGCACAATTAAATCAAACTTATGGGACACAATGAAAGCAGTGCTAAGAGGAAAATTCATAGCACTAAGTGCTGTTAAGAAAAAATTTGAAACATCCCATTTAAGCAAATTAAAGGCTCACCTAAAATCCTTAGGGGGAAAAAAAAAGAAGCATACATAGCCAAGAGGAGCAGACAGCTGGAAAAATCAAACTCAGGGCTGAAATCAATAAATTATAAACAAATAAAACAGTACAAGGAAGCAATCAAACCAAGAGATGCTTCTTTGAGAAAAAACAACAAGAAAGACAAACCCTTAGCCAAACTAATCAAAAGAAAGAGAGACCATCCAAATCAACAAAATCGAAATGATAAGGGGGCCATAACAACAGACACTGAGGAAATCCAAACAATCTTTAGGTCTTACTTCAAAAGCCAATATACCACAAAATTTGAGAATCTAAATGAAATTGACAAATTTCTTGACAAATTCTATATGTCAAAGCTGAAAAGAACAGGTAAATCTATTTAATAGCCCTGCATCACCTATTGAAATAGAAGCTATCATCAAAATTCTTCCATCAAAAAAATCCTAGGTCCAGGTGGTTTCAGCACAGAATTCTACCAGACCTTCAAACTCATTCTATGAAGCCACAGTCACCTTGATACCTAAACCTCACAAAGACCTAACAAAGAAAGAGAATTTAAGACCAATCTATCTTATGAACATTGATGCAAAACTACTCAATAAAATACTTGCAAACTGAATCCAGGAACACATAAAAGATATCACCCACTATGACGAATCAGGGAAAAGCAAATCAAAAAGACCCTGAGATTTCACCTTACACCCATCAAAATATCTAAGATCAAAAACTCAAGTGAAAACACTTGCTGGTGAAGTTGTGGAGAAAGGGGAACTCTTCTCCATTACTGGTGGGAATGTAAACTTGTACAACCACTTTGGAAATCAATCTGGTGCTTTCTCAGACAATTAAGAATAGTGCTTCCTCAAGATCCATCTATACCACTCCTAGGCATATATCCAAAATATGCTCAAATACACAACAAGATATTTGCTCAACCATGTTTGTAGCAGCTTTATTCATAATAGCCAGAACCTGGAAACAACCCAGATGTGCCTCAATATAGGTATGGATACAGGAATTGTGGTACATTTATACAACAGACTATTACTCAGCCATTAAAGACAAGGAAATCATGAAATTTGCAGGCAAATGATGGGATCTAGAAAAGTTCATCCTGAGTGAGGTATCCCAGAAGCAGAAAGACACACATGGAATATACTCACTTATAAGTGAATATTAGATATATAATATAGGATAATCATACTAAAATATGTATACCTAAAGAAGCTGAACAAAAAGGAGGACCCTGGGTAAGATGGTCAATCCTCACTGAGAAAGGCAAACATGATGGACAATGGAAGGAGAAAACAGGAAATATATTCGCTTAATAAGTGGATATTAGACACATAATATAAGATAATCATACTAAAATCTGTATGCTTAAGGAAGCTAATAAAGAAGGAGAACCTGGGTATGCTCAATCTTCATTCAGAAAGACAAAAGGGACAGACATCAGAAGAGGGAGAAAACAGGGAACAAGACAGGAGCCTAACACAGAGGATCTCTTAAAAACACTACCCAGCAGGGTATCAAAACATATGCTGAGACTCATAGCCAAACTTTGGGCAGAGAGTATAGGCAATCTTATGAAAGAAGAGGGAATTAGAAAGAACTGGAGGGGACAGGAGCTCCACAAGGAGAGCAACAGAACCAAGAAATCTGGGACACTTTGGCGAGACGAATACTCCCAACAAGGACCATGCATGGAGATAATCTAGAAACCCTGCACAGATGTAGCCCATGGCCGCTCAGTGTCCTAAACGGTTCCCTAGTACTAGGAACAGGGACTGTCTCTGACATGAAAACATGGGCTGGCTCTTTGATCACCTCTACCTGAGGAGGGAACAGCCTTACCAATCCACAGAGGAAGACAATGAAGCCAGTAGTGATTAAACCTGATAGACTAGGGGCAGATGGAAAGGGAAGAGTACCTCCCCTATCATTGGACTGGGATAGGGTCATAGGAGATGAAGAGAGAGGGAGGGTGTGATTGAGAGGGATTTGGGAGGGGACTACAGCTGGGATACAAAGTGAATAAACTGTAATTGTAATTATGAAAATAAAATTAAAATAAGAGGGGTAGATGATTGGAAATAATCAATCTCAGAGCTGAAATCAGTGAATTAGAAACAAAGAAAACAATTCAAAGAATCAATTAGACTAAGAGCTGATTCTTTGAAAAAATCAAGAAGTTACATGAAAACTTAGCCAAACTCAATAAAAGGCAGAGAGAAACAATCCAAACCAGCAATATCAGAAATGAAAAGGGGGACATAAGGACAGACAATGAGAAAATTCAAAGAATCACTAGGTCTTACTTCAAAAGCCTATATGACACAAAATTTGAAAATCTAAATGAAATGGACAATTTTCTTGATAGTTCCACTTAAGAAAGCTAAACCAAAGATCAGGTAAATAAATGGTCCTATATGCCCAAAGGAAATAGAAGCAGTCATTAAAAGTCTCCCATCCAAAAAAAGCCCAGGGCCTTTTAGTTTCAGCTCAGAATTCTACCAGACCTTCAAAGAAGAGCTAATGCCAATACTCTTCAAACTTTTCCACACAATAGAAACAGAAGGAACATTATCAAACTCATTTTATGAAGCCACAGTAAATTTGATACCCAAACAACAGAAAGACACCAAAAAAGGAGAATTTCAGACTTATCTCTTTTATGAACATTGATGCAAAAATACTAAAGAAAAATGATCCCAAATTGAATCCACGAACACATAAAATTATCATCTACCATGACCAAGTATGCTTTAGCCCAAGCATGGAGGAGTGGTTCAATATAAGGAAATCCACCAATGTAATCCACCACATACAGAAAAAAAGGGGGAAAAACATGATTATTTCCTTAGATGGAAGAAAGAATTTGAAAAAACCCAACACCCATTCATGTTTAAAGTTTTGGAGAGATCGGAGATACAAGGCACATAGTTACCTCATAGTTTACACATAGCAAAGGCAATATACAGCAAGCCTATTGCCAACATCAAACTAAATGGAGAGAAACTTAAATCAATCCCACTTAAATAAGGGTCAAGGCAAGGTTGACCACTCTCTCTTTATCTCTTCAACATAGTATTTGAAGTCCTATCTAAACCAATAAGACAAGTAAAAAAGATCAAATGAATACAAATTGGAAAAAGAAAACAAAGTATCACTAGTTGCAGATATGATAGTATAAATGTGTGAAGGCATACATTCTACCACAGAATTCCTTCAACTGATGAATGCCTTCAGCAAAGTGGCTAGATACAAAATTACTCAAAAAAATCAGTAGCCTTCCTGTATATAATAGACATAACGGCCAAGAAAGAAATTAAGGAAAGAATACATTTTACATAATCCATAAATAACTTAAAGTTCCTGGTGTGACTCTAACAAAGCAAGTGAAAGACCTACATGAAAAAAAAAGAACAGAACAACAATAACAACAACAAAACCTTCAAGTCTCTGAAGAAAGAAACTGAAAGAGATATCAGAAGATGGAAAGATCTCCTAGGCTCAGCGATCTGTAGGATTAACATAGTGAAAATGGCCATCCTACCAAAAGCAATCTACAGATTCAATGCAATTCTCAACAGAATACAAACACAATTCTTTTTTTAATTTAAATTTTCTTTTTATATTAATTATAGTTTATTCAATTTGTATGCCAGCTGTAGCCCCCTCCCTCATTCCCTGTCAATCTCACCTTCCCACCCTCATCTCCTCCCATGCCCCTCTCCAAGTCAACTGAGAGGGGAGGTCTTCCTCCCCTTCCATTTGACACTAGTCAATTAGGTCTCCTCAGGTCTGGCTACATTGTCTTTCTCTGTGACCTGGTAAGGCTATTTGTCCCTCAGTGGGAGGTGATCAAAGAACAAGACACTGAGTTCATTTCAGAGACACCCCTGATCATCTTACAAGGGAACCCACTTTGAGACTGAATCTATGGGTTACATTTGAGCAGGAGTTCTAGGTTATTGCCATGCATGGTTCATGATTGGAGTAATCAGTCTCAGAAAAGAACCCTGTGCCCAGAATTTTTAGTCCTGTTTCTCTCCTTGTGGAGATCCTGTCCCCTCCGGCTCTTTCTATCTCTATCTTTCATAAGATATCCTGCACTTCACTCAAAGTTTAGTTATGTGTCTCAGTATCTACTTTGATACACTTACTGGGTAGAGTCTTTCAGAGGCCCTCTGTGGTAGGCTCCTGTCCTGTTCCCTGTTTTCTCCCTTTTCTGATTTCCATCCTGTTTGCCTTTCTGAGTGAGGAAAGGGTCCTCTTCTTTTCATACCTTCTGTAGCTGTACTGATTTTAGCATGTTCATCCTATATTATATTTCTAATATCCAGTTATAAGTGAATATATACCATCTGTGTCTTTCTGCTTCTGGGATACCTCACTCAGGATTATCTTTTCTATATCCCACCATTTGCCAACAGATTTCATGATTTCCTTGTTTTTTCATTTTTTAATTAAATTGTTATTTTTTAAATTAATTACAATTTAGTCACTTTGTATCCCAGCTGTAGCCTCCTCCCTCCTCTCCCAATACCACCCCCTCCTTCATCTCCTTTTATGCCCCTATCCAAGTCCACGGAAGGGGAGGACCTCCTCTCCTTCCATCTAACCCTAGCTTATCCGGTCTCATCAGATGCATTGTCTTCCTTTGTGGCATGGTAAGGCTGCTGCTCCCCCATTAGGGGGAGGCAGTAAAAGAGTTAGCCACTGAATTCATGTCATCCACTTACTAGGGCACCCACTTGGACCCTGTGCTACCATGGGCTACATCTGAGCAAGGGTTCTAGGTTATATCCATGAATGGTCCTTGGTTGGAGTATCAGTCTCAAAAAAGACCTATGTGCTCAGATTTTTTATTCCTGTTGCTCTCTTTGTGGAGCTCCTGTCCTCTCCAGGTCTTACTATCTCCCCCTTCTTTTGAAAGATTCCCTGCACTCTGACCAAAGTTTGGTTATGCGTCTCAGCATCTACTTTGATACACTGCTGGGTAGAGTCTTTTAGAAGCCCACTGTTCTGTTTCCTGTTTTCTCCTTCCTCCAATGTCCATCCCATTTGTCTTTCTGACTGAGGATGGATTATCTGACCCATGGTCCTCCTGCTTGCTTACCTTCTTTATGTGTACAAATTTTAGTATGATTAGCCTATATAGTATGTCTAATATCCACATTTAAGTGAGTATATACTGTGTGTATCTTTCTGCTTCTGGGATACCTCACTCAGGATGATCTTTTCTAGATTCCAATATTTGCCTTCAAATTTAATGATTTCTTTACTTTTGATTGATGAGCAGTAGTCTATTGTGTAAATGTACCACATTTCTTTATCCATTCCTCACTTGAGGGACAATGGTTTGTTTCCCAGTTCTAGCTGTTATGACCAAAGCTGCTACAAACATGATTGAACAAATGTCCTTATTGTGTACTTGAGCATATTTTGGATATATGCCTAGGAGTGGTATAGCTGGATCTTGAGGAAACACTATTCCTGATTGTCTGAGAAAGTGTCAGATTGATTTCAAAAGTGGTTGTACAAGTTTACATTCCTAAAAGCAATAGAGGAGGGTTTTCCTTTTTGCACATCCTCTCCACCATGTATTGTCACTTGAGTTTTTGATCTTAGCCATTCTGATGGGTATAAGGTGAAATCTTAGGGTTGTTTTGATTTGCATTTACCTAATGAGTAAGGAAGCTGAACATTTCTTTAAGTGTTCCTCTGTCATTCAATATTCCTCTATTGAGAATTCTCTGTTTAGCTCTGTACCCCATTTTTAATTGGATTACTTGATTTGTTGTTTTTTAACTACTTTAGTTATTTATATATTCTGCATATCATCCCTCTGTCATATATAGGATTGGAGAAAACTTTTCCTAATCTGTAGGCTGTTGTTTTATTTTGATAACAGTGTCCCTTGCTTTACAGAAACTTTTCAGTTTCATGAGGTCCCATTTATTGATTGTTGATATTAGGGTCTGTGCTGTAGGTGTTCTGTTCAGGAAGTTGTCTCTTGTGTCAATGAGTTCAAGGCTCTTTCCTAATTTTTCTTCTAACAGATTTAGTGAGTCTGGTTTTGTGTTGAGGTCTTTGATCCATTTGGACTTTAGTTTTGTGCAGGGTGATAAGTATGGATCTAGTAGCATTTTTCTACATGTAAACATCCAGTTAGACTAGCACCATTTGTTGAAGATGCTGTCTTGGTTTGGCTTCTTTGTCAAAAATCAAGTAGTCAAAGGTGTGTGGGTTTATTTCAGTGTCTTCTATTCTATCCACCAGGTGGTTTCTATGCCAATACCATGCAGGTTTTATTTCTCTTGCTCTGTAGTACAGTTGGAGTTCAGGGATGGAGATCTATCCAGACGATCTATTGTTGTACAGGGACATTTTTGCAATTCCGGGGTTTTTGTTTTTCCTTATGAAGTTGAGATTTTTTTCTTTCATGGTCTGTAAAGAATTCTGTTGGTATTTTGATGGGAATTGCATTGAATCTGTAGATTACTTTTTGCAGAATGTCCATTTTCACTATATTTATCCTACACATCCAAGAGCATGGGAGATCTTTCCATCTTCTGATATCTTCTTAAATTTCTTTCTTCACATCCTAGAAGTTTTTTCTAACAGGTCTTTTACTTGCTTGGTTAGAGTCACACCAAGGTACTTTATGTTAATTGTTGATATTGTGAAGGTTGTATTGTCCATAATTTCTTTCTCTGCCCTTTTGTCTTTCATATACAAAAGGGCTAATGATTTTTTGAGTTAAATTTGTATCCAGCCACTTTGCTGAAGGTGTATCAGCTGAAGGAGTTCTCTGGTTGAATTTTTGGGATCACTCTTGTATACTATCATATCATCTGCAAATAGTAAAACTTTGACTTCTTCCTTTTCAATTTGTATTCCCTTGATCTCCTTTAGTTTTCTTATTGCTCTAGCTAGTACTTCAAGTACTATGTGAAAGAGATACAGGGAGAGTGAGCAGCCTTGCCTAGTCCCTGTTTTGAGTGACATTGATTTGAGTTTCTCTCCATTTAGTTTGATGTTGACTATAGGCTTACTGTATATTGTCTTTACTCTGTAAAGGTTAGTGCCTTGTATCTCTGATTTTTCCAAGACTTTAAAAATGAATGGGTATTGGATTTTTTTCAAATGCTTTTCCAGTATCTAAGGAGATGATCACGTAGTTTTTTTCTCCTTCAATTTGTTTATATCGTAGATTACACGTATGGATTTTCATATATTGAACCCCCACCCCCTGCATACCTGGAATGAAGCCTACTTGGTCATGGTGGATGAAAACTTTTATGTGTTCCCGGATTCAGTTTGCAAGTATTTTATTGAGGAATTTTTCATCAATGTTCAGAAGAGAGATTGGTCTCAATTTTTTTTTCTTTATTAGGTCTCTGTGAGGTTTAGGTATCAAGATGACTGTGGCTTCATAGAATGAGTTAAATAAAATTCCTTCTGTTTCTATTTTGTGGAACACTTTAAAGAAAATTTGAGTTAGTTCCTCTTTGAAGATGTGGTAGAATTCTGCGCTGAAACCAACTTTATTTTTTGGAAGAAAGACTTTTGATAACTGTTTCTACTTCCTAGGGGAATTTAGGACTATTCAATCTATATACCTGATCTTGTTTTAATTTTGTTAAGTTGAATCTATCAAGAAAATTGTCCATTTCTTTTAGATTTTCAAATTTTGTGGCATAAAGGCTTTTGTAGTAAAACCTAATAATTGTTTGAATTTCCTCAGTGTCTGTCATTATGACCCCGTTTTCACTTCTGATATTGCTGGTTTAGATTGTTTCTCTCTGCCTTTTAGTTAGTTTGGCTAAGAGTTTGTCTATCTTATTGATTTTCTCAAATAACCAGTTATTTGTTTCAATGATTCTTTATTTGTTTTATTTTCTTTTATTGTTTTATTTGTTATTGATTTATTGATTTCAGCCCTGAGTTTGATTATTTCAAAACATGTATTCCTCTTGGGTGTGTCTGCTTCTTTTTCTTTTTCCTAGGGGTTTCAGGTGTGCCTTTAAGTTGCTTGTATGAGAGGTCTGAAACATCTTTCTGGAGCTACTTAGTGCTTTGAACTTTCTTCTTAGCACTGTTTTCATTGTGTCCCGTAAGTTTGGGTAAGTTGTGCCTTAATTTTAAATAAATTTTAGGAAGTCGTTTTTTATTTATTTTTTCCTTAAACCAGCTCTTGTTGAGTAGAGTTGTTCAGTTTCCAAGCATATGTAAGATATTTGTCATTTCTGTTGTGGGTGTCTAGTTATAGGCCATGGTGCTCTGATAGGATACAAAGGATTATTTCTATTTTCTTGTATCTATTGAAGCTTTCTTTGTGTCCAACTATATGGTCAATTTTGGAGAAGGTTCCATGGGATACTGAGAGGAAGATATACACTTTTGAGTGTTGGTGAAAACTCAAAAATGTAGACCTCTATTAGGTCCATTTGATTAAGGACCTCTGTAGTGTCATTATTTCCCTATTTTGCTTCTGTCTAGATGATCTGTCCCTTGGTGAGAGTGCAGTGTTGAAGCCTTCCACTATTAAGCTTTGGAATCAATGTGCTGTTTGAGATTTATTAAGTTTTCATTTATGAGTGCAGGTGCTCTTGTACTTGGGGCATAAATGTCCAGGACTGTGATGTTTTCCTGGTGTATTTTTCCTTTGATGAGAATTAAGTGTCCCTCCTCATCTTTTTTGATTAATTTTGGTTGAAAGTCTATTTTATTAGATATTAGGACAGCTACTACAGCATGTTTTCTGGGTCTGTTAGCTTGCAAAACCTTTTTCCAGCCCTTTACTCTGAGGTAGTGTTTGTCTTTGTTGCAGAAGTGTGTTTCCTGGATGCAGCATTATGTTGGATCCTGTCTCTGCAACAATTCTGTTAGTCTGTGTATGTTTATAGTAGAGTTGAGTCCCTTGATGTTGATAGATAATAGTGACCAATGAATGTTAATTCCCCTCATTGTGGAATTGATGATGATAGCATATTTGTGTGCTTCTTTTCTTTTCTTTTTCTTTTTTGAAATTATCTATAACCTGTGTTTTCTTGTATGTAGTTGATTTCATTAGATTGTAGTTTTCCTTCGACTATCTTCTGTAGGGCTGGGTTTCTGTGGAGACCTTGTTTAAGTTTAGTTTTGTAGTGTAATATTTTGCTTTTTCCATGTAGTTTGATTGAAAATTTTGCTGGATACAGTAGTCTGATTTGACATCTGTGTTCTTTTAGAGCCTGCCTGACATCTTTCCAGGCCCTTCTGGCTGTCATAGTTTCTTTTGAGAAGTCTAGTATGGTTCTGAAAGGTCTACATTTGTATGTTACTTGCCCTTTTTCCCTTGGTGCTTTTAGTATTTTTTCTTTGTTCTGTAGATTTAGTGTTTTGACTATGATGTGACATGATGTGATGTGAGGTCTTTCTTTTCAGTTCTGGTTTATTTAGTGTTCTGTAAGTCTCTTGTATGTTTAAGGGCATCTGTTCCTTTTAGTTAGGAAAATTTTCTTCTATGATTTTCTTGAAAATATTTTCTGGACCTTGGAGCCTGGTTTCTTTTTTGTCTATTCCAATTATTCTTAGATTTCTTCTTTTCATGGTGTCCTTTATTTCTTGGATGTTTTCTCTCTGTACCTTTTCCAATTTTATTTTTTTCTTTGAGAGATGTATCATTTTCTGCAATTGTATCCTTATCATCTGAGATTCTCTCTTCCATCTCTTGTATTCTGTTGGCGATGCTTACCTTTGTTGTTCCTGATCTTTTCTCTAATTTTTCCAGTTCCAGGGTTTTGTTTGTTTGTTTGTGTTTTCTTTATTGATTCTAATTCTGTGCTCATGTCTTGCACCATTTCCTTCATCTCTTTGAATATGGATTCCTCTTTACATGTAAGCATCTAATTTTTTGTTTGTTTCATCTTTATGTGTCTCTAATTACTGGGTAAGCAGAGATTTTAAATCATTTCCCTGTGTTGCCGTATCATTAAAATATCCATTGATTTGTGGGGGAGGGTTGCTGGTGAAGCCATGATGTCTTTGCTGTTTGTTCCCGGAGCTTGTACTATATGGGTCCCTCTGTTTCTGGAGTCTAGAGTATTCTTCAGGAAGATGAAAAGTCCACCTCTTTGAGAGTGGGTGTTGGTGTTTCCTATGTACTTAAGGGAGGAAGACCTCAGGCACATGTGTGTAAGTGCAGGAGTGCCAATGGTATTGTGCCTGTCTGGAAGGGTGGAGTGTATGAGAGGAGCTTAAGAACAGGCTATGGTGCAGAAGTGGTTCATGCAGTGTGCTTGCATAGGTTCACTGTAATGCCTCAGTGACCCACAGGCCTGTCTTGGTAATTTGCTCCAAGCACTCAGGTCTGTCTGGGCTGTACCATCTTGGCTCCAGTAATTGTTTCCTAGAATTGTTTGTCTGGACTCTACTAAGAGTCCCACAGAACAGGGGCTTCAATGTTATGAAGGGATCTCTATCTTTCCCAGAGTGTTAGTGTGGGTGGGAGGGATCTGAGGTCTGGTGGCTAGTGTAGAGGGATCCCAGATCTGGGGCTCTGTATGCACTCTCTGGCAGATGCACTCACTCCCAGGCATGTGTGGTAAGCACAGAGGGCCCATAGTTTTCTACTCTCAGATTCTGGTCCTCTGTTTTGCATTTTGAGTAAGGAGGCACCTTACCTGAGGTTATGTACTCCTTGCAGCTACCTCAGCATCTGGGAAGCTACTAGAGCAAGTGAAGGTGTAGCCAAAAGTACAGGGAGTTGACAGTTTGCCACTCTCAAACTTCTGAGAAGGGCCAGGGTGGTCCTGGTTCCAATCTGTCCTAGCTCACGTGTTGTCCCCTTACCCCGGAAAGCCATGTCGATGCGCTGACCTCAGCTGCCAATCCACTCACCAGTTTTGGAGTATCAGATCCTCTGCCCTTCAGAAACAGTGTGCACAGGTCGTAATTAATATAAAAAATAAGAAATTAATAAAAAAAAAGTCATGGAAGCAAGTGTAGTGGTACACACCTTTAATCCCAGAAGTGGTGAGGAGACAAAGAGTTCAAAGCCAAACTTGTCTATAGAGATAGTTCTAGAAAAGCCAGGGCTACACAGAGAAAGCCTGTGTCAAAACAAACAAACAAAAAAAAAAAATGGGACATGGTGGAAGCATTAGTCCTGGCACTTTGGAGCCAAAAGTTTGAGGCCAATCTGGTCTACAGTACAAGTTCAAGGAGAGCCAGGGCTACACAGAAAAATACTGTTTCAAACAAACTAATATTACTGTAGCAAAATTTTATAATCTTATTTTTAAACAAGTATTGCTTACAGTGTTTTATCATTTTATTTTACTTTTCTATTTATATCACTGACAGTATATGTGTGTATTTATGTGTGTGTATATATATATATATATATATATATATATAATTTTGCTTCTTAAAGCATTCTCCTTAATTAGAATATGTGAACCATGAGCTAGGATATCTGTACTGTTCACATTTCTTACATTTTGAGCTTAAAATTGTGCCTGAATTAATAGCATATGATAAAAAGTATTTGTTACATGAATAAATTAATTCCACAAAATAAATTACATTGTTTATTTGCAGTATTTGAAACAAAACCATGGGCATGATGTCAGTTAAGTTGTCTTAAACTAAGTTGCATATCCATCTGTAAGTTAACATGTGATCAATCAAATCTGTGTTAAGATTAGCAAAAATCTTGAAGTAGTCAGCAAAGTATAATAATCATAAAGTTCTAATATTACAAGTAAATGCAATGTTTTAAATACAGATGAAATTGTTCAGTAGAAATGCAAAGTTCTGTAGATCCAGAGTTTAATCACTCAATGAAATGATTGCATTTGGAAAAAAAAAAAACAGAAAGTTATTTTCTTGGAAATTCTTGTACAGATTTAGTGAGATTAGAAGAAATATATAGAATTTAGCAGAAACACATATAGAAAATTTGACTTAGAGAAAACTGTAGCCTGAAAGGCTATATTGCTGTCTGACTAAAAGTATGAATTCTGGCATAATCAATATGAGCAAGAATTCTTCTAAGTCCATGGAAGGAGATTAAAAATTCACAAAGGCACTGAACATGGTGGTGAACACCTGAAATCTGAACCCTTGGGGAGGCAGAGGCAGATGGATCTCTGTGAGTTTGAGGCCAGCCTGGTCTAAAAAGAGAGTTTGGGACAGCCAAGGCTACACAAAGAAACCTTGTCTTGAAACACACACACACACACACACACACACACACACACACACAAATAAACAAACAAGCAAAAACATATATTCAGAAAGGCTATTGACAGTAGCTATAACTAGACACTTAGCAGGTAAGTATCTCAAATTTGGACTGTTTCAGATGAAGAGGATACAAGGAAATACTGTTTTCATTACTGCTCTACTGCTGTGATAAAAATATCATGACTAAGACAACTGACAAAAGAAAGAGTTCATTTGGGTTTATGGTTCCAGAGTAAAAAGAATTTGTCATAGCAGGGAGGCATGGCAGCAATCTAAAAGCAAGGCAGCAGGCTGTGAGCTCACATCTTGACCCTCAAACATAAGGTAGGAGAGAGTGAGTTACTAATGGTGTGAGTCTTTAAACTTCAAAAGTCCCCATAGTCTTTTACAGTCACAACACTGTTTACAACTACAATATCTTTTCTAAGCCCAAGGTAATCTTTTCATTGTAGCTTTCCTATAAAATCTAAAAGTAAATTAAAAACTTATTACACAGATGTGTTGTTTTTCCTGCCAGATTGTGATCTTGTCCTAATCCAGTATTTCCTATTTCATCATTCCCTACTTTTAAAATGGAACTGTATACTCTGTGCCATTATATGTTGAAAAGATATAGTTTTCTCTTTTACTACATGTGTTTTACATTGTAATATGGCCATGAGTCTATATAGTGTGTAATGTGGTGGTTTGAATGAAAAGTATCCCTAATAGGTTCATACATTTCATTATATGGTTCCCAGTTGGCAAAGCTGTGAAGATTTAGAAGTTATGGTTTTGCTGGGGTCATTAGAGGCAAGTTTTGAGAATTTAAAAACTTACTTACTTACTTGCTTACTTATTTCCAGTGCATTCTCTCTGTTTTATGCTTTTTATTCAAGATGTGAGCTCTCAGATTGCTGCTCCAGCCATTATTCCCATAACTTTTCATCTACAGTGATGGATGCTTATCCCTCTGAAACTCTAAGTTTTTCTGTGTGTTGCAGATGTTATCTGATGACATTCTTAGCTTTCAGGTTGGGGGAAACTAGTTTAGATACAGAGGAAGCCAAGAATTAGCTGTTCAGGAGGCAAAAGTTAGTTCAGAGAAGGTAATTAGCTTTTGGACAATCAGATTCCAACCTTTCTAGGTCACTTTTGTTATATTCAGGCAATCAGTTTCTGAAGATTCTTTTCAAGAATCCTCCTTCATATATGCATGTCGAATTACGTTTCTATATTCAATACTAAGTTAATGTTTTGAAGTACTATGTGTATATTTCTTCATCTAGACTTTATCTCTAGAACCTCTACTAATGCTGTTATGTTTTTGAACCTTGTGTTGGAAATTTCTCTGTTTTGTCTTGATTTTCACATAAATATTACCCCCATCCATTAGAAAACATTACTTGGGTTTGTTTGCCTCTCTCAAAGCTCTAATTTGCTAAACTAGTCATGATATGCACTCTTTCCAGCAATAATGAATGATTCAATAAAAGGTAATTCAGATCCCTTCAAAGCAGTGTAATTTCTGCCAGAAAGGATTTTTACTCTTCTCTTTAATAGCAACTATCAAGGTTGTAGTTGCTGCAGCAAATGGTTAGCTGTAAAAAATAAACATCAAGCTGAGATAGATACAGAAGTTTGAGTATAGGAGTTCAAGTACAGAAACAGTACTGAATACAGAATAGAACAATGGTGAGAAATGTAACTGGTATTAGCCTGCTGATTAAGTTTTACCCAAAGCCAGCCCACCTTCAAGCTTTCTTGTAATTAAAGAACATATATTTCTTTCCTTTCTCTTCTTTCTTTGCTTTCTGAAGTGTATTTAAATTCGCGTTTTTTGTTGTTGTTGTTGTTGTTATTGTTGTTACTTACCACTAAAATTCTTTGGGTGTACACCCTGACTGATGATTTCAATCATGATTATCAAGCTTGAAGTGGACAAGGCAGGTTCCAATTACAGAAAGGTTATCGCTGCCCAGAGTTTGCAGTACATTACACATGTTTTAGTACCCAATTTTTACAGAATATTGTGTATGGTCTATCTTATTTTAAAATAAGAAAAACAACTTAATCATCTGGTTTCTGAAACCAGGAAAGAAGTTGTAAATAAGAAAAGAAGGAAAAATACAGTTAATACAGAGGTAAGTCTCCAAGACTTTTCCTACAACTAGGGCACAACAAAAATAATTCATAGAGAAGTAGCATATAAACAAATCTAATGATTTGGTAGAATGAATTGAGTTCATTCAAGCTATCCTGACTATCAGAGACAGTAATTTATATTTAATGTCCTAATATATTATTTCAGATGGACATTTAGTAACAAAAGTTGAAAATGCAGTGAAAGTTCTAGATAATATTTAATTATCATGAATTTTTTTAATATGTTAGCTTTTTATTTTTAATTTTTTATATTTTTTCACTTTGTATCTCAGCTGTAGCCCCTTCCCTTATTCCTTCCCAATCTCTCCCTCCCTCCCTTCTCTCCTCCCATGCCCCTTTCTAAGTTCACTGTTAAGGAAGGTCCTCCTCCCCTTCCATCTGACCTTAGTCTATCAGGTCTCATCAGGACTGGCAGTTTTCTCTTCCTCTGTGGCTTGGCAAGGCTGCTCCCTCAAGAGGGGGAGGTGATCAAAGAGCAGGCCACTGAGTTCATATCAGAGACATCCCCTGTTCTCCTTAAAATAAACCACTTGGAGACTGAGAGACCATGGGCTACATCTGTGCAGGGGTTTTAGGATATCCCCATGTATGGTCCTTGGTTGGAGTATCAGTCTCAGAAAAGACCCCTTTGCCCGATTTTTTTGCTTCTGTTGCCCAACTTGTAGAGCTCCTGTCCTCTCCAAGTGTTTCTATCTCCCCCTTCTTTCATAAGATTCCCTACACTCTGCCCAAAATTTGGTTATGAGTCTCAGCATCTCCTTTGATACACTGCTGGGTAAAGTCTTTCAGAGGCTCTTTCTATAGTAGGAGCCTCTCCTGTTTCCTGTTCTCTCTCTCTTCAGGTGTCCATCCTGTTTGCCTTTCTGAGTGAGGACTGATCATCTTACCCAGGGTTCTCCTTCTTGTTTAGCTTCTTTAGGTGTACAGACTTTAGTATGTTTATCCTACATTATGTGTCTAATATCTACTTTTAAGTGAGTATATATCATGTGTGTCTTTCTGCTTCTGGGATACCTCACTCAGGATGATCTTTTCTAGATCTCACCATTTGCCTGCAAATTTCATGGTTTCCTTATTTATAATTGCTGAGTAGTATTTCATTGTATAAATGTACCACAGTTTCTGTATCCATTCCTCCATTGAGGGACATCTGGGTTATTTCCAGGTTCTGGCTATTACAAATAAAGCTGCTACAAACATGGTTGAACAAATGTCCTTGTTGAGTACCTGAGCATATTTTGGATATATGCTTAGGAGTGGTATAGCTGGATCTTGAAGAAGCAATATTCCTAATTGTCTGAGAAAGTGTCAGATTAATTGCCAAAGCCAGATTCCTTAGGTAATAAGAATAGAACCAAGAATCACTAGTCACATGACTGCCATATGGCAAAGACCTTTAAAGATTTTGGAAACACTACCATTCTATTTTTACTTCATTGTCTCTTTAGATTTCCAACGGATATTCTCAGCTTTTTTTCTTAATGAAAAGAAAGAAAACATGAACTTGGTTGCCTACTCCTTGATCATGTCCCCCTGATAGGGCAACATAGTCTGCCCACAGCGGAAAAGGATCCATGCAGTTCTGATGGGACCCCTTAAGCTAGGGTCAGACAATAGGTGAGGAGGAATTCACCTGTTTGTAGACTAGGGAATATTAATAGGGGAAAAAAGGGGTAGGAAGGTGAGATAGGGAGTAAATGGGGGAGGGGGCTACAACTGGAGTACAAAGCAAATAAATTGTAAATAATAACAACAATAATAATAATAATATTAAGAAAAATAAAAAGGAAACAAAACCATAATATAATCCTGTTAAACTATTCACCAAAGTAAAAAGTCATATCATATCTTTAAAGACAATTAAGTGTTTCATAGTTTATCTTATAAGACATATTTTAAACTAGCTCTGTAATAGCAGGTTACAATTTTTATTTCTATTTTTTACAAAAATACTATATTTTATTTTGTTTTTGAGCCATTCCCACTTAGAATACTTAAAGCAGCATAGTAACCTACTGAGTATTCATTACTTCACAAGTACTCAAACTTTTACTGAATTCTAGAAGAAAATTACCTAGTATAAATTGAAATAATTTCCTTTTTTTAAACATGTTCATTTCATAATGTTTATCCCACAGAAAAGCTTATATTCTCTCCAAAACAACTAACATCATATTTTGCAAATGACTTAAGTGTGTGTTAGCCAGTGTTATTCAGGTAGGTGTGATATGTACATATCTAACATAAGAGATTACTATAAATCTTATTTGAGCCATTGCAGATCTAGGTTATAAAAAGCAGGTGCAGAGATTAAATAGAAATAAATATTTCAATGGTATAATATCTTAAAATTACCATCAAAATTTTTGGAAAGAGTGTAATAGTAAAATGGGGTTTCTACTCACTCTCTTAACGATACAATGTATCATGCAATTTGATTTTATTACCTGTCAAAAAATATGCTAATTTACATATTAATCTTTTTTTTTAAACCAGAGTCATGTTAGAATGTGGTCTTCTATAGATTTTGACCTTTATGAATTAAATTTTACTGTGAATTATATGACATCATTGAGGTTTATAGGTGCACCATATCAATTATCAGAAAGAAATCAGAATTTCTTTTACTTCCATTTTTTTAAAGTGTTTAAATGTTGAAGCATGTAAATATCAGTATCAGTCAGAATCCTCCAGAGAAAGAAACAGAAACACTGTGATGTGTATATATTTCAAGCTAGTGAGTGAACTACCTCTGTATATCTATGAATACAGAGAGAAAGAGTGGGGAAGTAAAACTGTTTTAAGGGTCGGTCACACCACAAAGCTATTATGCAAATCTGAAATTTATCGGGCAGCCTGGCAGGCTAGTAACTCAGGCAGGAGCTGAAGTTTCAGTCTTCCTTCATTGGAACTGATTAATTAAGTAAAACAGAATGAGATAATGGAAAGACAAAGCTAAATTATATAAATGTAGGTGTATTGAGAGCAGCTAAGGAGGGGGAGGGAAAAGGGGAGCACACGCTGAGGGTTAGCAGGAAGGATGGTGTGCCTGATTCGTGAGACCCCTGAAAGACCACCAGGAGTCAAGTTTGTTGCAAAACACATGAGGATTTTTATTCACAGCTGGAGCTGGGACTCTCACAGACACTGAGACACTGATATACAACTGAGAGCCCCAAGCTCAGAAATGAAGGTGATTTATAGGTCCCAGTACCTTCCAGCATGCCCAAAGCAGGGCAATTCCAGCCTGGCAAGTATATGTTGGTTGAAACACAAAAGGACATGTTGCATTTTAAAACGATTGGCTGTGGGAAGGAGCCAAAACCATTACTGGTTCTGGATTTCTTTGTTTGGCTTTTGTTAGGGGAGGGAGCAATCTGGGCAGGTTTCTTAGCAACTGTATCTCTAGTGAGCAGGAAAGAATGCAGTAAAGCTGGTCCCTCCCTGCAGGTGGCCAGGCATGTCTGAACAAGTCTGTCCTTTGTTCAGGCTTGTGATTTAAACTTTAATCCAATAACCCAAAGAAACTAATTTTTAAATCTTTGGTCTCTCAATGGAAAGGAAGAGAAAGGGAGGGAAAGGGCAATAGAACTAAGATGTCTGGTTATATAGTGAAAGGCCTCTGGGTAAGAAGTCCTGACCCTAGGTGGAAGGCAGTGTATGGCAACCACACCCTGCAGCATGTAAGGACTTTGACAGAAACGTTACTTTTAATTTGCTCTTCCAGTCTTACAGCTGATTGGTTAAGACCTAGCCACATTAGAGAGGGCTGACTTCTGACTTCTCCACTTAAAAGCAACTGATTACAGATATTAACCACATCTACAAAGTACCATCATCTAACACCTTTATTAGTGTTTCACTTGATAGCTAGATATTATAATCCAGCTAAGTACATACAGGAAAGTAATCATCACAGTATCTAACAAAAAGATATAGTTCTTCAAGTTTCCTAAAGTTGATGATCCTTAGAAAACTTTCCAGTAGAAAACATATTTTTCTTTAAATCATTAAATGGATATTATTCATAGAGATTAGATCTGTTGTCATGAACATTTTTCTTCCTGGGAAGAGCACTATCACTGTTGGCTGACAGTTTTTGTTTTTTAATCACCAATTTAGTAGCCTGATATAACCTGTCTCTGTGTTCATGTTTGTGTAACATTTGGTTACTAGCTTTAGAACACTTCAGTCCTATTCCCTGCCTCAAACTTCATAAATAGCTGCTCACTTGAGACATGGCCTAATTTCAAACTGTCCATCATCCTTCTGTAAATCAAAGCATTTTTATAGAAGACAGCAATATCACATGTTCAAGCTGTTCCTTTCCTTTTTTTTTGGGGGGGGGTTGTAGTACAAAAGTGTTACTGTTAGGGCCTACAGATATGGTACAGTGGTTAAAAGCACTTGATGCTATTGGGAAAGACCCAGTTTTAGTTGCCAGTACACATACTGCCATATAACCATATATATGGTTTATATGTTTATAACCATATAATTCCAGTTCTAATGAATACAACAATGTTTTCTTGGATCTCTATTTTCTTTTTTTGGCTTTAGGCATAGACAGTGGTGCAGACATATAAACAAGCAAGCCTAAAAAAATAAAATAAAATAAAATAAAATAAAATAAAGATGTTATTGTTTACAAGTTGGTAAGCACTCAGTATTTTAGTACATTCACTGTTCACATATATGACATACTTCTTTTTGTATATAGGCAAATGATTTACCACTAAGCTATACCCTCAGCCTTCCTCTAGCTTTGTTAATGATAAATTAACTCTATAGTTTATGTTCTTTTTCATGACAGTTTTCATAGTTAAATTATTTTTGAGGCTTTCAAAAATCTGTTTGTCTAACAGATTGGAACACTTAAGTTGACCAAAAGCAAAGATAAGCATTAGATTTGGGCTGTGTCAGGATGATTATAGTTTGCAACTAGATGGGGAAATGATGATATTCTGTTCTTTTCTGATTATACTGAATAAATATTTAGAAATTCTAATAGGTAACATGTAAAAATGATATTCCATAATATGATTTCCCTCTTATTTTTTATTATTTATTTCAATTTATTCACTTTGTATCCTGGTTGTGGCCCATTCCCTCATCTCCTTCCAATCCCACTCTCCCTCCTTCTCAGCCTATGCCCCTCCCCAAGTCAACTGATAGGGGAGGTCCTCTTCCCCTTCTATCTGACCCTAGCCTATCAAGTCCCATCAGGACTCACTGAATTGTCTTCTTCTGTGGCCTGGAAAGATTACAACCCCTCAGGGGGAGGTGATCAGAGAGCCTGCCACTGAGTTCATGCCAGATGTTCATAGCAGGTCTTTTTGGAATTGCTTAAGTCTAAAAACAACCTAGACGTCCCTCAGCAAAGGAATAGGTACAGAAATTGTGGTACAGTTACACAATGGATTACCACTCAGCAATGAAAAACAAGGAAATAATGAAATTTGCAGGCAAATGGTGGGAACTAGAAAAGATCATCTTTAGTGAGGTAACCCAGAAGCAGAAAGACACACGTGGTATATACTCACTTACAAGTGGATATTAGACATATAATATAGGATAATCATTCTAAAATCTGAACAACTAAGGAAGCTAATCAAGAAAAAGGAGCCTGGTAAGATGCTCAATCTTCATTTATAAAGGCACATCAGAAAGACATTGGAAGAGGGAGAAAACAGGGAACAGGAGCCTATCACAGAGGGCCTCTGAAAGACTCTGCCCAGCAGGGTATCAAAACATATGCTGAGATCCATAGCCAAACATTTTGCAGAGTACAAGGAATTTTATGAAAAAAAGAGGAGATGGAAACACTTGAGAAGCCAGGAGCTCCAAATGGTGACCAACTGAGCCAAACAAACAAACAATACACACACACACACACACACACACACACACACACACACACACACACA
>NW_026590677.1:45064-125864 GCF_907164565.1 Psammomys obesus | reverse complement strand
ACACACACACACACACACACACACACACACACACACACACACACACAAATGGGCCTTGCAGGGACTGATACCCAAACAAGGACCATGCATGATAGAGGACTTAAAAGCCCTGAGTCCATAGACTCAGTCTCTAAGTAGGTTTCCTAGTAAGGGGACAAAGATATTTTTAAAGAAAAGTTTTTCTTTTAAAATATTTATATATGTATACATGTATTTACTTATTTGTATGTATATGAGTGCCTACCTGCCTGCACATAAGTGTACAATGTGTGCACAGTACTGACAGAGTAGAGAATAGGGCTTTGGGATCTCCTAAAACTGATATTACAGACAGTTGTAAGTTGCCATGTGAGTGCTGAAACCTCATGTAGGTCCTCAGCAAAAGTAAGAATGTAGGTGCAACCTGGGCTATATTCTTATATGTGGCCTGTGTTTCCATCAAAATCCAGGCTGATGTCCATGGTCTGTGTTGCAGCCTGTATCCATGTTGATATTCATGGGCCATGCTGTCTTGTGAATCCATTTGATGAGAGTGGCATGCACTGCCACCTGAGGCCGTGCTAATGTCTTTATTCTATGCTGTCATGTATGGCATAGTGGCCCTTATTGACACAGAGTGCTTTGTTGATGTTCATGGTTTAAACTGCCACCAGAAATCATGCTGAGATCAGTGGAATGTGCTGATGCTAGATGCCATGTGGAAGTCCATCATCCTTGTGCCCATTGACTGTAAAGGACAAAGAAACTATTTTAACCATAATATTGATGACTGCAGACTCACAGTTGGGAAAGAGGGACATAGAAGGTCTATATGATAATTCTTATTCCCACCTTCAACCCCCCTCAAAAATGTAACAGCTTAGACAGAAAGCCAGTGAAGGGAACTTAAAAAATTATGAGGATGCTGAAGTGTTCACTCTTCGTAACTGATGTCTTCTAGTGGGGATTTGGATGGGACAGACACACTTTTATTTAAAGTGCTGGCCGACAGAAATTTGACCATTCTCCAGTGAGTATATGGGCAATAAAAAATGATTTTTTTTCTTTTTCTCTGGGGGTATGCAGGTCACATGGGTTTGTAGGTGAGGTGGATCTGGAAGGACTGGGAAGTGATTGTGGTGGTGATCATGATGTGAAATTCTCAAATAATCAATACAAATATTATGAAAAAAAGGTAAAGGTACAAAACAATGAAAAATAGCAGTTGTATATCTGTAACATACCTGTTTTGCACATTGTATTTCTGGAAATATATTAGCAAAGATGGAAGCTACAGTTCCTCTAAGAGAGGATGGCCAGGAGTCAGGGAGGACTTAATTTTAACAATATATATTTGCATGGTTTGAAATTTTAATTCATGCTATCCATGTTTAACCTTTTTTTTCTCATTTATTTATTTTATTCACTTTACATCCTTGTAGCCCCTTCCCTCTTCCCTCATAGTTCCATCCCTCTTTTTCTTTCCCCTAAGGGGAGTTCCCTTTCCCATCCACCCCAGATCATGAAGTTATTTCAGGAGTGAGCCTGTCCTCTTCCCCTGTGGCCTGGAAAGGCAGTCCCACCAGGATAAAGTTATAAAAAAAAAAACTCTCAAGTAACTCTGTGTCCAATGCAGATCCCACTCCCCCTTACTAGAGTACCCACTTGAAGCTTAAGCTGACCATCTGCTACATATTTGTAGGGGGTCTAGGTACAGTTCATGCATAGTCCTTGGTTGATACTTCAGCCTCAGCAAACCCCTCTTGGCGTTCCTTAGTTGGCTCTGATGGTTTTGTTTGTTTGTTTGTTTGTGGCGCTCCTGTCACTTGCTGGTCCTTTTTGCTTACCTCTCACCATTCCTCAAGACTTCCTATGCATTGCCCAATGTTTGGCTGTGAGTCTCAGCATTTGTTTTGAGGTACTGCTGGGTAAAGCTTCTCAGAGGACAATTCTGACAGGCTCCTGTATACAAGTTTGGCAGAGTATTGTTTATAGTGTCGGGGGTTGGCACTTTTAAAACCCCAAGACATTTAAAAATATATCAAATGTGAAATTAAAAAAAAGAATACCAAGCAGGGCTTAGCCACCTCCCCAGCTCCTCCCCTTACTTTTTAATGCAAAGAAAGTAGCCTTCAAAATAGGCCAAGACGACAACCTCAAAAATTTGATAAATGAGAGTTAAAGGGGGAAACCCTAATGTTAAATGTTGCTGAGTATAGGCAGTTTTGTTTAGGGAAAATGGCATGTAATTGTCCCAAACATGTAGAAATGTATAGATTTAAATGTAAGACTTTTAGAGGAAAAGAAAATCACCTCTAGTATTCCATTTTGATGTTTGAAAGTCCTAAAAGTGCAGGTTCACCCCAGATACCTGTTTTGATCAGTTAACTGTGATAATATTTTTTATCAGAAAGTGCTTGTTTTCATGAATAAGCAACACATCTAATAATTCTAGCTTGAAGCTGTTAAAGCATGCCTCATTTTAAAAGTTAGTATTTTAGAAGGTTATAAGGATTCTGAAATTCCCAATCTAATATGATTGACAGACTCCATAAGAAAGCCCAAATCAATATTGACCTTTAGTATAATTGTACACAGCCTAAGAAAGGAACCAGATTTTACTTGACACATGTTTAGAAAAAAGACACTTGATTGAAAACTTTGTCTCTTAAGTAGTATATCCATTAGTGACACAGACATAACCCTGATTCCTTTCTAGCATAATATAAGACAGAGTAAAATTTGTATGATATGTTTTAATCTTAGGTTCTGATTTTCAAAAACCAAGTGGGTAGTCCACAGAAATTACAATTTTATTCTTAACGTGTTACTTCACACATAGTTTGACTCTATGTGTCATCCAGCAAAACAAGATTATTAAGTGTATTAATGACTGTGCAAGAACTACAGATCTGCAAGTGGCAATAGTGTAATTAAACTTCTTTTGGAAAATTGCATAACTATGCTCAGATGAAGAAAAAAATCATTAAAACAGAAGTTCAGCCAAAGTGCTATTTGATTTGTACACCACTGTACAACCTTGCCCCATGCTATCTAGAAGAACACAGTAGGAAAAATGTGCTCTAGCATGTAATACACAAGGCACAGAACATATCCTATAAAACAAGAGGGATAATTAATTTTTAATTCATTTGAAATGCCTGACTACAGATAATAAAGTGAAAATATTGTCAATTTAGAAACCTGATGGCTATAATCAGGAACAGGCCCTAAATTACTTCTTAAACTAGAAATGTATTCAGAACCACAAAACCAAGATCCATGGTGAGATTTTTTTTTTCTATTATGATAGTAAACATTATGGTAAACTACCTTATATATTTAATACAAATGAACATAAAATAAAATAATGCTAAATCTCTTAAGTGCTCCAGAGATTTTCAAGGAGACCAGAAGGTGGGTTTGCTCATTTTCAAGTATGCCACTGTAGATGTTGGGAGGAATCCAAATGCGATTTCTACATTCTTTCATATGGATTGTGTTGACTGTTGTGCTATTACATTTTTGATGTTTGCAGCATAAAATATATATTTGTATATTTTGTAATCAATGAATGTTCCTTGAGAAAAATTAGTAAATGCTTATGCTAAGGTAGTATGTACTATTATTGCTTATATAGTTCAATATGTCACTCTGTAAAATTTATGTAATATATAATTCACACTTTTTAATATATACTTTATAAAGCAGATAAAACAAATCATATACATGCTATGATACTATTGTGGACAGGGTAAGCACACATATGAATCACTAAAGATGTTTCTTGCAAATATGCAAAACTCTATATGGTGTGACCTCAACTATTATATTTGAAAATAATGCTTATTGAGACTCAAACAGCAGTATGGGCTACCAGATTACTGTAGTTGTAGAAAGATGAACATAGCTTTAAAAATCCCTATAGTAAGGTAATTTAAAGCATTTATATCATAGTTACTTCATTTCTTAAAGCTTTTGAGAAACTCTTCTACATAATGCTTAACTGTTCATCAAAGCCAGAGTAATGCAAACCATATTTGGCAAAGATTTAGCTACTACTCTTAGAATTTCAAACATGTTGGCATATCTCCTATTCATTTTTGATCCTTATAGGCATCTCCCATTCAGAGAAGTTTTTTTCCCTATGAATATTCATGCCATCTACTAGCTTTCCCTGTTCTTTCAGCTGATGTCTTATAAGGTGACATAATGAAAAGAGTGAATTGCCTAATCAAGCTTTTTATAGTACTAAGAACTGGGAAAAGATTTTTAAAATTATATATATATAGTGTATGTCATCAAAATCAGTGGTATTTTTAATGAGAATGAGCTCAAAACACAGTCACTTGAAGAGATGATTTAGTCTCCCCACCACCATGATCATCACACAGAATGGAAAAACAAAGAAATGCAGACTGTCAACATCTGTAAAGTGAAATTTTCAAATTTATAATGCAATTAATTATTTTGGAGTTGTAAATATTTAAATGCTGCTATATATCAGCAAACTTACTCTTATTTACAACCAACAGTTCTGTTGACATTCCACTGGTATTGCAGGTGAGCTCTTTGGAATGTGAGATTGCAATTTGTTTGCTTTCTGATACACATTAATTGTCCACATGGTTAGTCATTGTGAAAATAATTTACAAATTATTTAAGAAAGAAAATTAAAGAATTATGTAGGTCCTATGAAGATTGGTACAATTCACCAAACTCACCTACTTTTTATTCATCCATCTCACAGTTAATTATGTATAGTTTTCATTAATATACGATATGTTGCGAGGAATTTAAATGAGATTTTCTTGTTCATATATACTGTATTAATTATTATGCAGTAGCACTATCTTCTCTATGACAGATCTCCCTCTATATCAAGCTAGGTAATGAGTAATTTATCTCTTTTTGAGAGCTAAAGATGCATAGCTTAAATTAGTGGCTTTCAATTTTCTTTACATTGTGAATCCTTTAATACAGGTCCTCATGTTGTGGTGACCTCAAACCATAAAATTATTTTGTTGTTACTTAGTGCTACCTCAAGACCCAGCTATACCACTCCTAGGTATATACCCAAAATTTGCTCAAGTACACAACAAGGACATTTGTTCAACCATGTTCATAGCAGCTTTATTTGTAATAGCCAGAACTTGGAAACAACCCAGATGTCCATCAACGGAGGAATGGATACAGAAACTGTGGTATTTTTACACAATGGAATACTACTCAGCAATCAAAAAGGAAGAAATCATGAAATTTGCAGGCAAGTGGTGGGATCTAGAAAAGATCATTCTGAGTGAAGTATCCCAGAAGGAGAAAGACAAACTTGGTATATACTCGCTTATATAGACCTACAAGACATGATAAACATAATGAAATCTACACACCTAAAGAAGATAATCAAGAAAGTGGACACAGGCGAAGGTGATTAATCCTCATTTAGAAAGACAAATGGGATGTGCATTGAACTTATGACAGGAGTCTATCACAAAAGGCATCTGAAAGACTCTACCTAGCAGTGTTTCAAAGCAGACACTAAGACTCATAACCAAACCCTCGGCAGAGTGCAGGGAATCATATGAAAGAAGGGAAGTTAGTATGATATGGAAAGGATAGGAGCTCCACAAGGACCAAATATATCTGGGCACAGGGTCTTTTCTGAGACTGACACTCAACCAAGGACCATCTATGGATATAACCTAGAACTTCTGCTCGGATGTGGCCTGTGGTAGCTCAGTAACCAAGTAGTTTTCCAAAGTAAGGGGAACACGGACTATTTCTAATAGGATCTCAAGGGCAGGCTGTTTGACCCCCACCCCAGGGGAGGAGCAGTCTGTTAGGCCACAGAGGAGGACTTTGCAGCCAGCCCTGAAGATACCTGATAAAACAGGGTCAGATGAAAGGGGAGGAGGTCCTCCCCTATCAGGGGACTTGGAAAGGGGCAGGGAGGAGACCAGGGAGGGAGTGTGGGGTTGGGGAGGGAATGAGGGAGCGGGATACAGCTGGGACACAGAGTTAACAAAATGTAACTAAAAAGAAAAATAAAATAAAAATAAAAAAATTAAAAAAAAAAAAATAAAACTGTAATTTTGCTACAGTTACGAATCATAATATAAATATCTAAAATGCAGGATAACTGGTATGAAACCCCTATGAAAGGGTTGTTGGACACCCTAAAGGGATTGTGACCCACAGGTTGAAAATTGCTGGCTTAGGTGAATAATCAAACTCCCCATAGTTATTCCGCAATTATGTTATTACTCACAATATATGTGTTTTTCTACCACAGTACAGTTTTATTTTCACATTTGTTTTCTTTCAGGTGCATTGTTGTACATAGCTAACATCAATAGTTCAGAGCATGACCATGAAAAGTCTACTTGTAATAATATTCTATTCTGTCTAATTTAATAGCTAAGTATATACACTCATAACAAAAGTTAACAAAAGTTATCACAAAGTGAGTATCATAAGTGTTTCCTACCACCTGGATGTGGTAACACATTCCTTTATTCCCAGCACTCACAAGGTAGAGGTGGATAGACATTTGACTTTGAGGTCATCATATTCTACAAAGAAAGTTCTAGAAGAGTCAGAACAACATAGTGGGTCCCCTGTCTCAAAACAAACAAGAAAAAGAGTGCTACTTTTACGTGGTTAAATGTACATCATTGTTTTAGTCAGTGTTCTATTGCTTTGAAGAGACTCCATGACCAAACCAACTCTTATGAAAGAAAGCATTTAATTGGTGTCTGGCTAGCAGTTTCAGTGGTTTAGTCCATTATCATCATGGCAGGAGCAGAGCAGATTGCAGGCAGGTGTGATGTGGAAGAAATAGCTGAGAGTTACATCCTGACCTAGAGACAGAGAAAAAAAGACTCTAGGCTTGGTAGGGGCTTTTGACTCTTCAAAGCCCAAGTGATAGACTTTTTTCCAACCAAGACACACCTCCTAAACCTTTTAAGCAGTGCAACTCTTTGGTGACTAAGCACTCAAATACATGAACCAATGGAGGCCATTCTAGTCAAACCACCACAATCATGGAGAACGGGTACTTTCAAAAGAGGAGGAAAGTCATCAGTCTTCAGGGGAAAAAAATGTTATTTTTACAGTGTGTCTATAGACACTCAGCTTTTAGTCATTCAGAGCAAACTGGGGCTTTATGGTGAAACATTTCTAATACTTCTGTCTTATGAGTTTTAACAATTTTTATGTTTAGAACAACAGGATGTGGATCTTTTTAATACTATGTTCTCAACAATGTAACAACTAAGATCTGTCTCAAAATATAAATTGAATGTGTACTGAATAAACTGTCCACCTTTGCTTACTACTACTGTGTTTGCAACTCTAAATTTCTAATTCTAGTGAGGATTTTTTTTTTTTTTTGCTTCAAGTAAAGTGAAAGGATAAAAATGCCCAAGGTGACAGCTACTATTTGTAGACTACTCAATAAATTATTTGATTATTAAATTGACTGAAAATTGACCTGACTTAATTGTCTATAAATGTAAAGTATTGGGATAGTTGCCTTGCCTGGAATAGCTGTAAGTTAAATGTACCTTCAATTTCTTATACTGCTGGAGAAATTCTATGGTATTATATTCAGGGCTGCTGTTCCTTCTGAAGGACTACCCACAGGTGGTAATAGCCAGGGTTCCACAGTTAAAGGATGTGTGGATTTTCCCTTTTGTTTAACTTGCTCTTAAAAGGCTTTCAATGCTTATTTCAACTAGGAAGTTGCTTCAATACATTTTTATATCACCCATCATGTTCTGGCACCATTTAAAATTTTGATGAAAAAAAATCTGCATATACTTGAATCAGGTTGAAAGACAATTTCAAGCTTATATTGACCATTTAGGCTTGAAACCATAGGTTTAATAGTTCGATCTTAGAGGAACAATATAGCTTAAGCTCTCCAAACTGGGCACTTGTGCTTTCAGTTATGCATCACACAATTCGTTCCAGCACTGTAGTTACAATCTCCTATATGCACTTAACCTTTAACCTGTACCTAGTGGTAACATTTCGTTGATTATTAGCTACTTAATATTTTATGCTCTGGGCAAGATTTATTTATTCTGTAGAGAAGTTGTTAAATATCACCATTTTGTTTGTTAGTTGGAATCCTAGACAACAAAAGCCAAAAGCCCTGGGCCAAGATTTAATTGCAATAGGCATGGCAGAAAGAAAATACTCTGAGATAGTTGTGTCTGTCCACCTAACTATCAGACTGCTGATACAGTGGACACCAAAGATACAGTAATTTCCCCAGAAAGTGTTATACCCAGTTTGTGAGATCCCAAAACACCACTGACCGCAACAGGAGTCAGAAATCATCTGCAAAAGCAAAGAACTCTTATTTTGAGCTTAAGCTAAGGCTCCCGGCATGAACTGACACAGCAGCCAGAGGCCAGGAGCCCCTAGCCTAGAAAGAAGCTGATTTTTATAGGGTTTTTAGCAAGGGAACAGGTTTCCAGACTTACATGATTGGATGAAATTTAGCAAGGGTAGCTTGTTACATAGTGATTGCTTAAAGACAAGTTGGAGTAACTATTTTGGCAACCACAAGGAAAAACATATAATTGTTTTAGCAACTTACAAGGACAACAGTCATTTTGACCTGTTTCCTGATTGACTGGTATCAGGGTGGGCACTGTGTTTTCTGGAATGTTATGGTTTCCTGCAAGTACAAACATCTTTTTCAGGTTCTGGGGGTGAGAGCCATGCCAATTACAAGATGGAGGCTAGTACCAAAATGGAGTCTGTTGTGCTCAGAATCTTCAAAAGCACATTCTTTTAAAAGAAGATTGTGCTAACCAGAAGGGGTATTTGTCTCCTGGCAGATTTCATATAGTTCTAAGAACTTGTACAAACACCTCATATGATAAGACTGAAGCCCAGACAATGATGGGTCAATGGTGAGCAGGCCCTACCTTGTGGCTGCTGAGATATGAATATTCTTGGCTCTCTATTTAAACAACCCCAAATTACTTGTTGGGAGCAAGGTTTGCTGGATTTGTGTGTCCCTCTTTCCAATGTGGTCATGTTGAATACATCTTTCTCTGTTTTCCACTATTAATTTGACTGTTTTCCTCAGCTTATTGAGGATAGACAGCTGCACCTGGCTTGGGGCACAAACTTGATAACAATAGTGAACACATTGTTCTTCAACATTTGTGGCTTGCTGGAGCTGAAGTCCAGCTGGCTGGGAGCAGAAAGTGCTGAAGGAATTTAGTCCAGAGGTGGAGAATTAGAGTCATTTTGTTTGGCAACAACTCTAGGAGAGGTCATTAGCATTTCCTGAAGAAGGAGGTGGAAATATTGATACTAATGTAAGTCAGAAGTCATTACCTTTTGTGGCTGAGGATGTCACTGCTATGGCACCTGCCTAATCTGCCTCCTGTAGCCCCATAAGGGATGAGGTTTCAGTCTTTCTGCCAACTGGGTTCTTTTGTATGTTAATCTTAATTCTCTCTCTCTCTCTCTCTCTCTCTCTCTCTCTGCTCTGGTCTTTTGTCACATTACCATTTACTGGCAATATGGAGAAATGTGTATTCTAGTTTAAAAATATTGCATAGAGTTTAGGGATTAGATTTATGTCATAGAAATATCTGCCAAGCAATAAAGAATGGTAAAGAAACATGTATGTAGCGTTCTTATCTGGGGCAATGACAGCAGCAAAACAAAGAGTTATTGATACCTGAGCCTTATATAAGGCACAAGTACAGAGAAATCCTTTTTCATTTTGCCCTTGCTGTTAATTACATGAAGAAATGTAATTTCATAGAAATGCTAGTTGACAGATGCAGAGTAGAGAGATTATTATTATTTCAGGCATTCTTTTTTAAATGAGAATGACTACTTGGGGTGAGTTTTTGCTTAGATGACTTCTATTCAATAAAACAAAAATACCACTTGGGTTTTCTGTATAGTTTTTTTCTGGCAGGAGTAGGGACAAATTAGAGGAGAAATTCTGTGATTGTCATAGTTCTTTTGGATGACTACCAAGTAGCCATTACTGATACTCCCTCTTCTCAAACAGTGCCATTGCTTATTTGTTGACCAAGTGAATATGTCAAAATCCATGTGTCACACTACCAACCTGAACAAAACATACTGTAAAACCAGATCAAAAGCAAGACAACTACTATGGTTAGTGGTATACATAAATCTTTTTGGCTTCTCTCACTGTTACTCTCCACTTCAAAAAGTCTCTTCCTTCCCAAACTTTGATGCAGACAAATGCTGCTTTTCACTTAGTAATTCAAACAGAGGAAATGATTCCACATACAGCATCAGTTTATTTCTTTCTGGCTCATGTGAATCTTTAGCAAACTATCATTATGAGAAAAAACAAATTCAGAAAGCTCCTTTTTATAATAGTAGGATTTCCCTTTGAGTGGCATTGCAGTATCCTGACCTGAGCATCCTTCTTTTTTGTTCTCTAGAGAAATGGGATGGCTACCATGTACATGAAGTTTTCCCCCAAAAGGCTATGCACTGGAGTGTGTTAGGGTAGGGATAGAGAACAATAGATGTTCCACTATAGGGTACAGTAATTAGAGAACTCGATCATTTGAATTTGACTGGCCTCTCTTTCATTCCTGAAAACATGAGCCATTTCAGCTGTGCTAAGCCACTGCATTAAAAGGTTACATTTCCACTGGCAGAGTAAAAGCTGAAGAACAAAAGAATTCAATTATACAAATAATCCAGGTCTGGTGTTTTTCCCTTAAAATTTTATTTCAGTAATTATTCCATTGTATTTTGACTAATAACAGGAAAAATAAAATTAAATTATTTCTTCATGGCATAAGCATGTCTGTTGCTGTCCGTTGTTACAGTCAAGTTTCCCATGAAAAAATGGTTCTATGAGATGGGGAAGGATGTAACAAATCCAAGTTGTTAAAATTGGATGCTGTTATATTTCATATAGTGTTTGTGTTTGATAGGGCATAATGGTTGGGGAGCTGTGCCTTCCTTTATAGCCATCTTGTTTCTACTGAAAAGACAGGGGATATTACACAGTCCTTCCATCCCTTGCTGCCAGGTAGGTGACGGGAATTTTTCCTGATTTTTTTCTGCATTTGTCTCAGAATCTTTTTTTCCCCTTTTTGACTTAAGCAACAAAGAACTGTTGTTGAATGCTGATGAAACATTGGGTAAAGCCTCCAGCCAGGTTTTGTTGTTGTTGTTGTGTTTTAAATTTCATTTGGGGTAATTTGTTTCAGGAAGACACCTGTCTTGCTCTTAATCAGATCCTCTAAGGTCAGTTAAAACCATTTCCCATAGCTAGCTGTTTAAGATGTGCTGTGGCTGTCTGACCAGGTGACTAGGAAAACATTTCAGTCATGCTCCTGAGAATAAATCAGCTTGTTCATGTGAGAGTTGGAGAGAAGAATGAATGGAATGCCATTCTCTTAACTGAAACTTGTCATGGAGTTTGGTGGAATGCTTCAATCTTTTGCAATGCAAATAGAATTTCTTTCTTTCCCAACAGCAGGTCAGCTACAAGGAATTTTTTTCTTCCAAGGTGGGAGAGCTAATTTATCCTGCCCTTATGCTTTTCTACAAGATTCTTATTTACAACAGTTTCCTAATGAGTTATGTCAGTATAGCTGCTGGTCTGATCCTCTTGATATCAGAGCCTGTGAAGCAGAATGGTTAATGATACATGCCTTGCTAGCTCCAGTGGCGAACATTACAGAATGAATGCCAAACTCATATTAGATAGAACACTGCCACCTTATGGTCATAAACAGGGAACACAGATTAGAACGGAGAGGATTCAGCAAGACAGAGAGGGCATTTTAGACTATTTGTGACTGATTCTGTGGTCTTGCAATTATTAAATAATACGAAATAACTTATTTTTATAATCTTTTTCTTCCTTTTACCCGCTTTATGGCAGTATCTATAATTTGCATATATTTCACACAATAGTGATGATCAGGAGAGATGGAAGTATGCTACATTTTAATTATGTTTTGCACAGAAATGAATTACACATGCATTATGCAGATAATATGAAGGATACCGTGGTTACCCTTGTACACATGGCAACTATTTATACAGTGACAATTAGTCTGGAAAATATTTGGGAAGAATTTTGAAAAAATAATTAAACTTTTTAGTATTTGGGAACATTGAGAGTTGGACAAGGATTCTAAATTTAATATATATATTTTTTCTGCCTTGTCCTTACTTTTTCATACAAAATATCAGCATGACAATTAGTTTAAACACAAAAAAATTATAAAGTTTACAACTTGAAACTTATTTTTCTCTATTCTTCTTTTTAGTAGGCTTCATTATGTTGATTAGTTTTAGATACAAAACAAGGTACATGAAATGCTGATGCGCAAAACAGATACTATATAAAAACATGTTTATTAGAGGTGAAGAGATTGAGAGGAAAAGGAAAGAGAGAGACATGGTAGGGGAGAAGAGGGAGCTCCCTAACAAAGAAAGTGGAGAAGGCAGGACAGAGCAAGCAAGCACAAGAGTAAGAGATAGAGAGGTAAGAGGCAGGGTCCATTTACAGCTTCTACCCAGCTGAACCACGCCTGCCAGGTGTGTCTACCTGGTGAGTGACACATGAAGACATCATAGGTTACTAGGCAACCCAGAAGCAGGCTCCCTAGATGCTAACATTCTTCCTTTTTTCTATAATTAAAAATAAGGAGCTTGCACTCCTCATGTAAGGCAAGTTAAAGTATATAAATGTAGGTTATTTGGAAGCAGCTCTTGGTTGCAATGCAAGGGGTTAAGAGTGAAAGAGAAAAAAAAGTAATAGCATCAAAATGTCTAGATTACATGGTGAAGAGGAGGGGAAGCCCTTTCCCTGGAAATTTTAGGTTAGAGGATGGCATTTGCCAGCCACACACTGTAGCCAATAGGGACTGAGGCATGCTGGGAGAACCTGGAGCTACTTGTCCTGGGCATGAAGCACACCTTTCTAGCCTTTTGCTAATAATAAGTAAATAACGGGTGGAGATTCTCTTCTGGCTACTTCCTGGTGACACTGGGGGCACTGTAGGGAGGTCAAAAGGATGAAATGCTGGCCAAGTCCAGAAGAACAGGCCGTTTTGATGCTGTCCAGAGTGTGTTAGAACATCAGTGACTGGGAGGGAAAGTGTGCGTCCTGCTTGATGCAATCTGCGAGGTTATACTGGAACACCTGTAGTAGCTGCTTTGACGCTCCTGTGGATGTAGGAAACACCTGGGTCTGGCAGGATATGGGAACAATTTTTTTTTTTTTTTTTTTTTGGCAGAAGACTTTAGTATGTTATGGAGAAAATTCCTTTAGGTATACATTTAAAACTTTTGGGAGAACAAACAGAGGTAGAAGGTTTGGATCAAAAACTAGATGTGAACATGGGAACTTCCGTGTACCCAATCGCTAGCAGTAATTTTAAAAGTTTTGTTTTTAATCTGTAATCTAAGGAAATTGAGACCAAGTTTGGTTACAGAGGTATGTAAGATTAGAAGCCTTGTGTATCCAGGCCAAGTTTGAAAATGGGCAGAATATGTGTTTACTTATTTTTCTCAAAACCGTTAATACTGTATTAGCTGTATTATGCAGCATGTTCTTTGTTGTCTTTGACTGCTACTGGGCAGAGGGAATTTAAATCCAAAGTATCAGTGACTTCGTGCTTTAGGTACTTAAGAAAATGTTTATTTTGACCTTTTTGCTTATCTCAATATGTCTTCTACTTTACTTATGTTTAATGACATTGCATTTAATTTTGTGAATATCTTATTTCCCTTGCATTGTCATAACAAATTATCCATACATTCATTTCTCCAGTTCTAGAGACTGGAAAGTCTAAGACCAAGTTGTGGAGAAATCTTCAATCTGAATTATGTGGATTTGTAGGCAGTATTCATCTCAGTCTGTATTCCTATGATTTATGTGTTCAGAGATTGAGAGAGAGATTAAAAGAAAGGATACAACGGAAAAAGAGAGAGATTTTATTTTTATGAAGACACAGATTATAAGGATATCTCAGGTGATCATATGACCTTATCTTTCAAATGCTCATCTCCAAAACCATCACATTAGAAGTATGCATTCAGCACATGGATTTTTTTTTTTTCTGTGTGTGACACAGTTAACCTCTTTAAATCCCTTAGGAAATAAACAATGCTTAACAATGAAAAATATTGCATGTGAAGGACAATATATTAGGCACTTGAGAGACTCGAAAAACATTTCTGAAAGAGCTCTATTTTTGGAGATTTTATGTCATTAAAATAAATACAAATATGGTGTATGAACTAATAACTTCTTAAGAAAACACACCCATATTAATGATTCTCTACAAAGTTGACTGATTAGAACTTTGTAGCTGTGGAGAGTCAGAACGTCACTGATCTCAGAGCTAAATTATCTGTTTATTTTTCATCATGTGTAAGAACATCTTGCCTGCCATGTATGTATGCAAAACACCTGTGTACCTGATGTGCTCAAAGGTTAGAAGAGTGCTTGGTCCCTTGGAACTGAATTTACAAATTGTTGTATGCCACCATGTAGGAGTTGGTAATCAAACTCAGGTCCTATAAAAAAAGTAGGAAGAGTTATGAGCCTCAGAGCCACTTCTCTACTCTCAATATTAGTCTCAATATTACTCTCAATAATAGTCATGCATTACTCACCACTGTATTTTTATAACTATCATATATTTTAGAATATATTAATGGACCAATGCTGACCCACAAGTTAACAACAATGATTATCAGATAGACTTTGAAAATTATGGCATGTTTTTCTCCACCTATACACTGTTCCCATCAATATATTTGAAACATGTCTTGATTTCTGAGATTTTTTTCCTCTGTATCTATAAAATCATCATGCAACCATTTCTACATCAGAATGTGTTATGTGCGATAACCTAAATCCAGTTCCAAGGCCATGATCACTCATAATTTGGATCAACAGCAAACTATCTCTTATTCTATTTGAAATGAGAGTTGTGTTTCATGTTGACAGCTTATTTGAGTTGCTTTATAAATTAAATTTACTCTACAAAATTAATGTTTACAAATCAGATACTTGTATTATTTAAGCCAGTGAAACATATTTCAAATAGAGTTTTCATCATTTACATGCAAAAATGTTAAATTTAATATGTTTGAGTATAAAAATGTTATTGTTTCAGGAAACCAAATATATTTGTCCCTTCTACCTTGATTGAAAATGCTTTGATAGTCTGCAAGGCAGAGCCTTTGAGAGGCCCTCTGTGGCAGGCTCCTAACTTGTTTTCTGTTTTCTTCTTCTTCTGATGTCCATCCTCTTTGCCTTTCGGGATGAAGATTGAGCATTTTAGCCAGAGTCCTCCCTTTTGATTAGTTTCTTTAGGTGTACAGATTTTAGTAGGTTTATCCTATATTATAGCGGACTTAGGGAGGGGCATGTATGGCGTGGAGAAGGGGAAAGGAAGGTAGGATTAGGAGGGGAGGAAGAAGGGGCTTATGGGGGAATACAAAGTGAATAAATTGTAATTAATAAAAATTAAAAAAAGAAAATGCTACAAAGTGGTTCCATCCATTATCTTAATGCAGTTGTAATGTATTGTTGTATTTGATACACTTTCAGCATAGACGTGATTACTGTATAATATAGCAAAGGTAATGAATTTTTAGTTTCACGAAAATATAGTGAATGATGGAAATTAAAAAGGTTAAATATATGGTTCTCTTCAAATCAATATATTTAATTAAATATTATATTACACTTAAGGAACTAGTCATGTTTGAGTCATTGTAAGATTTATATTTTCTTAAGTACTTAAAAAATTGCCTCCAACACAATCTGATAGGCCTGCTCTTTGATCACCTCCCCCTGAGGGGAGAGCAGTCTTACCAGGCCACAGAAGATGACAGTGCAGCCACTTCGGATGTGATCTGATAGACTAAGATCAGAAGGAAGGAGAGGAGGACCTCCCCTATCAGTGGACTTGGGGAGGGGCATGCATTAAGAAGGGGGAGGGAGTAGGAGAGAGGGGCTTATGTGTGGATATAAAGTGAATAAAGTGTAAAAAAAAATAATAGTAATAAAAAAATTCTTGCGAATTTTGTGCATATTTCTTTTCTTTAAGAAGCAAATTCAAAGTCTCCTTAAAAATCACCTTTACTGGTTCCTAATATATTATAAACCAAGAAAATACTATTTTCTAAATATGGAGGCTTTGTAGGGGATGTTACAGACAGATCAAATAAGAGCCTCCTCTTTTTTTTACATTAGCAATGTGCATGCAGAAGTAAAGATGTATAGCAAAGACACATGATGTGCAAAATTTTTTTTTTTTGCCCAATTCACTCATCTAAGATTTCAAGGGCTAAAAATTAATAACCCACAAGAAATCATATTTCTCTTAGCTTTTGTTATCATCTTGTTAAGTCATGGTTTCAGCTGGCCTCACATATGCATTTGCTAAGCCATAAAATATCTGCCCACTCCCATGTTTTACTATATATAGTCAGAACATGGTTGAATATCTATACATTATTCCTTATTCCAAATCACCCTGACTAACTTGATGTAGCATTTGACCTAACTAAAACAAGCCAGCCTAAACCAAATAAGCCAACATAATGTAGAAAACCCCTTTAGAAAGATACCTGTCTGATGAAAGAAAATTGATATGTACTATCTTCTAACAGCCATTAAAACTGAGGGTTTTTAAAGTATTATTACATTAAAAAATTTTAAAGGCACTGAGAAAGAAATTGGAAAGAAGCACTCTCTCTCTCTCTCTCTCTCATACACACACACACACACACACACACACACACACACACACACACACACAAAGGACTATCCCAAAGGCTGTTTAGTAAAGAACCCCTGTTGGTTTTCATATCCCACTAATATTTAAAGCTATTTTATTCCTATTACATCTCCATCACCCACAGGCATAAAAGACTGGAGAAGAAGACAACAAGTAAACAACACTTCGTGATAATATATTTACTGAAAGAAATCCTTGAAAGATGGTTCCGTTGGTAAAGTGGTTGCCACACATATGTGAGGCTCTGTTTGAATGCCCATTACCCACATAAAAAGCAACTCCATCTGTAATCTCAGTGTTGAAGAGTTAGAAATAGGAAGATCCCTGGAATCAGTGGGCTTCCAATCCAGTGACCAATCCTATCTCAAAAGATAAGGTAGAGACTGATTGAGGAAGACAGCCAACACATAAATATCCACCTATGACTGCGCCAATACATGTACAGGTACTTGCAGGTGTATGCACACATACTGAAAAGGAGAAAAACAGTACTTAAATCTATATATTTATTTTTAAAAGGCAACCCTAGATTATTGCTAAGAGTTGTTTTCTTTCTTTCTTTCTTTCTTTGTTTTATTTTTTAAAATTTTTTATTAATTACACTTTATTCATTTTGTATCCCCCCACAAGCCCCTCCCTCCTCCCCTCCGGATCCCACCCTCCCTTCCCTTTCTGCATGCATGCCATTCCCCAAGTCCACTGATAGGGGAGGTTCTCTTCTCCTTTCTGATCTTAGTCTATCAGTTCTCATCAAAAGTGGCTGCATTGTCCTCTACTGTGGCCTGGTAAGGCTGCTCCCCCCTCAGGGGGAGGTGATCAAAGAGCAGGCCAATCAGATTATGTCAGAGGCAGTCCCTCTTCCCATTACTATGTAACCCACTTGGACACTGAAATGCCATGGGCTACATCTGTGAAGGGGTTCTAGGTTATCTCCATGAATAGTCCTTGATTGGAGTATGAGTCTCTGGGAAGTTCCCTGTGTTCAAATTATCTTGTTCTGTTGCTCTCCTTGTGGAGTTCCCGTCCCCTCCAGCTCTTACTATTTCCCACTTCTTACATAAAATTCCATTCACTCTGCCCATCAGTTGGCCATCAGGCTCAGCATCTGCTTTGACAGTCTATACTGCAGAGGCTTTCAGAGGTTGTTTTCTAATTGCTTGTTTCTCCTCCAATCTTTTATGTCAGTGGGTGATGGAGATATAAAATTAATAAAATTGGTTTCAATATTAATGAAATATGAAACACAGCAGAGGTTATTTCCTAAAAAGCCTCTGGGTTAGTCCTTTGTTGCAATTATTTTTTTATTAGAAATCTGAGTACATGTGTGAGTACAGGTCCTAGGTGGGGAAGAAGTGAAGAGACAGGAGCTATTGTGCATCATCCTTCACCATGGTTTCATTTTTTATTATTCATTACAATTTATTCAATTTGTATTCTGGCTGTTGCACTCTCCCTCATCTCTCCCCAATCCTGCCATCCCTCCCTCCTCTTCCCCTATACCTCTCCCCTAATTCACTGATAGGAGATGTCCTCCTCCCCTTCCATCAGGTCTCATCAGGACTGGCTGCATTTTCTTCTTCTGTGAACTGACATGGCTGAACCCCCCAAAGGGAGCTGATCAGAGAGCCTTTCACTGAGTTCATGCCAGAGAAAGCCCCTGATCTCCTTACTAGGGACCCTACTTGGATACTGAGTCTAAGAACTACATATGAGCAGGAATTTTAGGTCTTCTCAATGCATGGTCCTTGGTTCGGATATCAGTCTCTGCAGTGCTCCCAGGGTTCAGTTTATTAGGCTCTATTGGTCTCCTTTTGGAGCTCCTGTCCCCTTCAGCTTTTTTTCTTTTTTTAGTATTTTTATTTTATTTTTAATTAAATTTTTATTTTTATATTAATAACAGTTTATTCACTTTATATCCAAGCTATAGCTCCCTACCTCATTCTCTCCTAATCCTACCCTACCTCTCTCATCTCCTCCTATGCTGCTCTCCAAGTACACTGATAGGGGAGGTCCTCCTCCCCTTCCATCTGACCCTAGCTTATAAGGTCTCATCAGGGCTGGTTGCATTGTCCTCCCCTGTGGCCTGGCAAGACTGCTCCCCTCTTGGGAGGGAGGTGGTCAAAAAGGCAGCCACTGAGTTCATGTCAGAGACAGTCCCTGTTCCCCTTACTAGGCAACCCACTTGATTAACTGAACTGCCATGGACTACATCTGAGCAGGGGTTCTAGGTTATATCCACAAATGGTCCTTGTTTGGAGTATCAGTCTCAGAAAAGACTCCTGTGCACAGTTATTTTGGTTTCCTTCAGGTTTTTCTATCTCCTTCTTTCATAAAATTATATGCCTTCTGCCCAAAGTTTGGCTATGAGTCTCAGCCACTACCTCAAATCCTGGATCCGTAGAGAATTTCCTAAGCCCTCTGTGGTAGGCTCCTGTCATATTCCCTGTCTTTTCCTGCTTCCAATGTCTATCACTTTTTTCAATCTGAATGAGGATTGAGCATCTTTCCTAGGGTCTTCCTTGTTGTATTGCTTCTTTAGGAGTATAGATTTTAATATATTAATCATATATTATATGACTAATATCCACTTATAACTGAGTATATACCATGTGTGTCTTTTTGCTTCTGGGATACCTCATTTATGATAATCTTTTCTAGTTACCACCATTTACCTACAAATTTTGTGATTTCCTTGTTTTTAAAGGCTGAGTAGTATTTTACTCTGCAAATGTACCACAATTTCTGTATCCATTCCTCCACTGAAGGACATTTAGGTTGTTTCCAGCTTCTGGCCATTATGAATAGAGCTGCTACAAACATGGTTGAGCAAATGTCCTTGTTGTACAATTGAACATATTTTAGGTATAAGCTATGAGTGGTATAGTTGGATATTGAGGTAGCACATTCCTAATTTTCAGAGAAAATGCCAGATTGATTTCCAAAGTGGTTGTACAAGGTTAAATTCCCACCAGCAGTGGGGAAGGGTTCCCAATTCTCAACATCCTCTCCAGCATGTGTTGTCATTTGAGTTTTGGATCTTAGCCATTCTGATGGGTGCAAGGTAAAAGCTCAGGATTGTTTTGATTTGAATGTCCCTGATGACTAAGGACATTGAACATTTCTTTAAGTGTTTCTCTGCCATTCCATATTTCTTAACTGAGAATTCTCTATTTAGCTCTGTAGCCCATTTTTTAATTGGATTACTTGGTTTGTTGCTGTTTAACTTAAGTTCTTTATATATTTTGTTTATTAGCCCTTTGTCAGATAAAGCATTGGTAAAGATCCTTTCCCAGTCTTTAGGTTGTTGTTTTGTTCTGATAACAGTGTCCCTCCTTTGCTTTACAGAAGCTTTTCATTTTCATGAAGTCCCAAATATTGATTGTTGATTTTAGAGACTGTGCTGTTGGTGTTCTGTTCAAGAAGTTGTCTACTATGCCAAAGAGGTCAAGGTTTTTCACCACATTTTCTTCTAACAAGTTTAGTGTGTCTGGTTTTATATTGAGAGCTTTTCATCCACTTGGACTTTAGTTTTGTGCAGGGTGATAAATATAGATATTTTTGCATTTTTCTACATGTAGACATCCAGTTAGACAAGCACCATTCTTTGAAGATGCTATCTTTTCAAAAATAAAATATCTATAGGTGTGTGGTTTTATTTCTGGGTCTTCTATTCTATTCCATTGATCCACCTCTTTGTTTTTATGCCAGTACCATGCAGTTTGTATTACTATTGCTCTATAGTGCAGCTTGAAATCAGGGATGGAGATACCTCCAGAATATCTGCTATTATACAGGATTATATTAGCAATTCTGGAGTTTTTGTTTGTTTGTTTTCCCATATGAAATTGAGAATTGCCCTTTCAAGTTCTATAAAGAATTGTGTTGATATTTTGATTGCAATTGCATTGAATCTGTAGATTGCTTTAGGCAGGATGACCATTTTCACTATATTAATGCTACCAATCATGAGAATTGGAGATCTTTCTACCTTCTGAAGTCTATTTCAATTTCTTAAGAGAACTGAATTTTTTTCATACATGTCTTTCATATGCTTGGTTAGAGTCACACCAAAGCACTTAATGTTATTTGTGGCTATTGTAAAGGTTGTTTGTTCCCTAAGTTCTTCCTCAACACTTTTGTCTTTTGTATACAGGAGAGATCCTGAATTTTTTTTTGAGTTAATTTTGTATCCAACTATTTTGCTAAGGTGTTTATCACCTGAAGGAGCTCTCTGGTCAAAGTTTTTGGGCTCAGTCATGTATACTATCATATCATCTGCTAATAGTTATACTTTGACTTCTTCCTTTCCAATGTGTATTCCCTGATCTCCTTTAGTTGTCTTATTTCTCTAGCTAGAATTTCAAGTACTATCTCTTCAGAGATATGGAGAGAGTGGGCAGCCTTTCTTGTCACTGATTCAGTGGGATTGATTTAAATTTCTCTCTGTTAGGTTTGATGTTGGCAATAGGCTTGCTGTATATTACCTTTACTATTTTTAGGTATGTGCCTTGTATCCCTGATCTCTCAAAAACATTAAGACATGAATGGGTGTGGGATTTTGTCTAATGCTTTTGTGGCATCTAAGGAAATGATCATGTTTTTTTTTCCCCCTTCTCTTTATTTATGTGGTGGATTATATTGATGGATTTCCTTATATTGGAATACCTCTGCATGCCTGGGATGAAGCCTACTTGGTCATGGTGGATGATATCTTTTATGTGTTCTTGAATTTAATTTGTGAGTATTTTATTGAGTATTTTTGTGTCAATGTTGGTAAGAGAGTTAGGTTTGAAGTTCTCTTTTTTTGTTGGGTCTTTGTGAGGTTTAGGTATCAAGGTTACTGTGGCCTCATAGAATGAGTTGTGTAATATTCCTCCTTTCTGTTTCTGTGCCAATACCATGCAGTTTTTATTACTATTGCTCTGTAGTACAGCTTGAGATCAAGGATGGAGATACCTCCAGATGATCTGTTGTTGTACAGGAACTTTTCAGGAATTCTGGGACTTCTGTTTCTCCATATGCAGTTGAGAATTTTTCTTTCAAGATCTGTAAAGAATTGTGTTGGTATTTTGATGGGAATTGCATTGAATCTGTATATTGCTTTTGGCAGGATGGCCATTTTCACAATCTTAATCCTACCAATCCATGAGCACGGGAGATCTTTCCATCTTCTGAGATCTTCTTTTATTTCTTTCTTTAGAGACATGAATTTTTTTCTCAAACAGCTCTATCACTTGCTTGGTTAGAATCACACTAAGGTACTCTATGTTCTTAGTGGCTATTGTGAAGGGTGTTGTTTCCCTAATTTTTTTCTCGGCCCTTTCGTCTTTGGTATACAGGAGGGCTTCTGATTTCTTTGAGTTGATTTTGTATCCAGCCACTTTGCTGAATGTATTTATCAGTTGAAGTAGTTCTCTGGTTGAATTTTTGGGGTCTTTCATGTTTACTATCTTATCATCTGCAAATAGTGATACTTTGACTTCTTCCTTCCCAATTTTTATCCCTTTGCTCTCCTTTAGTTATCTTATTGCTCTAGCTAGGACTTCAACTACTAGGTTGAAGAGATATGGACAGAGCGGGCAGCCTTGTCTTGTCCCTGATTTCAGTGGGATTGATTTAAGTTTCTCTCCATTGAGTTTGATGTTGGCTATAGGCTTGTTGTATATTGCCTTTACTTTGTTTAGGTATGTGCATTGTATCCCTGATCTCTCCAAGACTTTAAACATGAATGGGTATAGGATTTTGTCAAAAGTTTTTTTGGGCATCTAAGGAGATGATCATGTGGTTTTTCTCCTTCATTTTGTTTATATGGTGGATTACATTGATGGATTTCCATATATGGAACCACCCTTGCATGCCTGGGATGAAGTCTACCTGGTCATGGTGAATGATATCTTTTATGTGTTCTTGAATTTTGTTTGCAAGTATTTTGTTGAGTATTTTTGCATTGATGTTCATAAGAGAGATAGGTCTGAAGTTCTCTGTTTTTGTTGGGTCTTTGTGTGGCTTAGGTATCAAGGTGACTGTGGCTTCATAGAATGAGCTTGGTAATGTTTCTTCTGTTTCTATTTTGTGGAATAGTTTGAAAAGAATTAGAGTTAGCTCTTCTCTAAAAGTCTGGTAGAATTCTGTGCTGAAACCATCTGGCCCTGGGCTTTTTTTGGAAGGGAGACTGTTGATGACTGCTTAAATTTCCTTGGGGGATATGGGACTATTCTATCTTTCTATTTGATCTTGACTTAATTTAGGTAGATGGAATCTATCAAGAAAATTGTCCATTTCTTTTAGATTTTCAAATTTTGTGGCGTATAGGCTTTTGTAGTAAGACCTAATGATTGTTTGGATTTCCTCGGTGTCTGTGGTTATGTCCCCCTTTTCATTTCTGATTTTGCTGATTTGGATAGTTTCTCTCTGCATTTTTGTTAGTTTGGCTAAGGGCTTATCTATCCTGCTGATTTTCTCTAAGAACCAGCTTTTTGTTTCATTGATTCTTTGAATAGTTTTATTTTTTTCTAATTGATTGATTTCAGCCCTGAGTTCGATTATTTCCAGCCGCCTGCTCCTCTTGGGTGTATCTGCTTCTTTTTTTTCTAGGGTTTTCATTTGGGCCATTCAGCTGCTTGTATGAGATGTTTGAAGTTTCTTCTTGAAGGCCCTTAGTGCTATGAGCTTTCCTCTTAGCACTGCCTTCATTGTGTCCCATAAGTTTGTGTATGTTGTGCCTTCATTTTCATTGAATTCTAGGATGTCTTTAATTTCTTTCTTTATTTCTTCCCTAACCAAGCTGTCTTTGAGTAGTGAGTTGCTCCGTTTCCATGTATGTGCAGGCTTTTTGCTGTTTCTCTTGCTGTTGAGGTCCAGCTTTAGACTATAATGGTCAGATAGGATACAAGGGATTATTTAAATCTTCTTGTATAGACTGAGGCTTGCTTTGTGACCCACTATATGGTCCATTATGGAGAAGGTTCCATGAGGTGCTGAAAAGAAGGTATTCTCTTTTGATTTTGGGTGGAAAGTTCTGTAGATATCTATTAGGTCCATTTGATTTAGGGCCTCTTTATATGCCCTTGTTTCCCTGTTTTGCTTCTGGCTGGATGACCTGTCCCTTGTGAGAGTGGAGTGTTCAAGTCTCCCACTATTAAGGTGTTGGGATCAATGTGTGATTTCATCTTTAATAATGTTTCATTTACAAATGTAGGTGGTCTTGTATTTGGGGCATAGATGTTCAAAATTGTGATTTCCTCCTGTTGGAATTTTCCTGTGATGAGAAGGAAGTGCCCCTCCTCATCCTTTTTGATTAATTTTGGTTGAAAGTCTATTTTCTTCTATATTAGAATCGCTACCCCAGCTTGTTTTCTGGGTCCATTTGCTTGAAAATCATTTTTCTATCCCTTTACTTTGAGGTAGTGTTTAACTTTGTTGCAGAGGTGTGTTTCTTGGATGCAGCAGAATGTTGGATCCAGTTTTCACAACCATTCTGTTAGTCTGTGTCTTTTTATCGGAGAGTTGAGTCCATTGATGTTGATAGATAATAGTGACCAATGACTGTTAGTTCCTTTTATTGTGGTGTTGGTGGTCTTCCTATGATTCCTTGCTTTTTCTTCTTTTAAATTTTGTTTGGAAATTATCTGCATCCTATATTTTCTTTGGTGTAGTTGTTTTCATTGGATTGGAGTTTTCCTTCTAGTATTTTCTGTAGGGCTGGGTTGCTGTGTAGATATTGCTTAAATTTAGTTTTATCATGGAATATTTTGTTTTCTCCATCTATGTTGATTGAAAGCTTTGTTGGGTAGAGTAGTCTGGGTTGGCATCTGTGTTCCCTTAAAGACTGCAAGACCTCTGCCCAGGCTTTTCTGGCTCTCATAGTTTCTGATGAGAAGTCTGGTGTGATTCTGATTGGTCTACCTTCATATGTTACTTGACCTTTTCCCATGCTGCCTTTAATATTTTTTTCTTTGTTTTGTAGGTTTAAGTGTTTTGACTATGATGTGACGTGAAGTATTTCTTTTCTGGTCTAGTCTATTTGGTGTTCTGTAGGCTTCTTGTATGTTTATGGACATCTCCTTCCTTAAGTTGGGAAAATTTTCTTCTATGATTTTCTGAAAAATATTTTCCAGTCCTTGAAGCCTGGAGTCTTCTTTTTCATGTATTGTATTATTCTTAGGTTTCATCTTTTCATGGCTTCCTTGATTTCTTGAATGTTTTGTGTTTGGGACTTTTTTGATTTTACTGTTTCTTTGAGGGAGGAATAAATTTCAGCAAGTGTATCTTCAGCACCCGAGATTCTTTCTTCCATCTCTTGTATTCTATTGGTGATGCTTACCTTTGTGGTTCCTGATCTTTTCTCTAAGTTCTCCAGTTCCAGGGTTTTCTCTATTTGTGTTTTCCTTATAGATTCTAAATCTGTTTTCATGCTTTGCACCATTTCCTTCATCTGAGTGAATGTGGCTCCTAAGTTTTTGTTTGTTTCCTCTCTATATGTCTCTAATTGTTCCTGTATGTGTGCAGTTATAGTCTTCTGTATTTCTTTGAGAGCTCTGTTCATTTCCTCTTTTTGTTCCTTTAATAACTGTATAAGTATAGTTTTAAAGTCATTTTCCTGTGTTTCCGCTGAATTAAAATATCCATTGCTTTGGGGGTTTGCTGGTGTGGCCATGGTGTCCTGATTTTTGTTGGGTGAGTTCTTATGCCTACCTTTGGCTATTTGTTTGTATGTGATCTTCACTGTTTTTTCCTTGAGTCTGAACTTCAGACTGGAACTGTCTTTCTCTGGTGTCTGGAGTATTCTTCAGCAAGATCAGGGAAGTCCAGTGGTTTGAGGGTGTGTGTTGTTGCTTCAGTTGTACCTGAGAGAGGAAAAGCCACTGTTGAAGATTCATTATTGTGGAGGAGTAAGCATGTTAGTATGTGTTTCGACGTGCACGTGTGTCTTGAAGGGGAGTGCTAGAGAGTGTAGGTGCTTGGGATATGGGGGCAAGCACAGGAGGGGTTGTGGATGCTAACAAGGTTAGCAAGCACAGATTGCTGGTACAAAGCACCTGCGCAGGTTTCCTAAATGCCCAATGGTCTCCAATCTATGGAGGGCTCTGCAGGCTGGAGTCTGAGATCTGTGCTGTTGCTGCGTGCAGGACAAGTACTCTGTTGTGGGCTCTGTGTGCCCAGCCCTGTGCTCTGTGCTAGAAGCTGTGAGCACAGCAGGCTGGGCTCTGCTCTCTGAGCTGGGAAGCACTATGTGCTTCCTCTGCTGCTTCACCCTTAGGCAAGGCTGGAGATCAGAGGTCGTGGGGGAAATGCCGCAGGAGTGGGGGGGGGGAGGGGCTGAGTGTTCTCAGTCTCAAATCTCAAGGAGGGAGATCTGTGCTTGGAGCAGACAGCACTGTGTGCACTTCGGGGTGCCTCTTCTGCTTCTGCTGCTAGTTGAGGTACCCTCCGCTGCTGCCTCCCTGTTGGTTGTACCTCCACCACCTCCACCGCTTCCTCCACTGCAGGCTTGTCTACCTCCACCACTGCTTCTGCCTGTTACAGGGAAGTGCCTGGGAATCGATTCCCCAGGAGTGGTCCACGGAGATGTCTGTGGTTGACCGGTGTCCTATTGGACTCAGATCAGGGTTTGTCCCTCTACTCCCTGGACTCCTCGTACCATTGTTTGGGGTTCCACAGCTCCTCGACTCACCAATTCGGAGTTTTAGCTCCTCTGAATACAGTGCGCGCTGGTCCCCGCCATCTTGGATTCCCCTCTAATTGCTTTTTTAAAAATTTCTTCCCTAGTCCAGCTGTTGTTGAGTAACAAGTTGTTTAATTTCCATGCATGTGTAGGCTTTTTGTTATTTCTGTTGTTGTTGAGGTCTAATTTTAGGCTATGGTAGTCAGATAGGATACAGGGGATTTTTTTTTTCAATCTTCTTGTATCTGTTGAGGCTTGCTTTGTGTCCAACTATATGGTTAATTTTATAGAAGGTTCTGCAGGGTGTTGAATATAAGGTATATTCTTGAGTTTTGTTGAAAGGTTCTGTAGACATCTATTAGGTCCATTTATTAAAGACCTCTGTAAGCGTCTTTATTTCACTATTTAGCTTCTGTCTTGATGATCTGTCCCTTGGTGAGAGTGGAGTGTTGAATTCTCTCATTAATAAGGTGTAGGGATCTATGTGAGATATGACCTTTTATAATGTTTCATTTACGAATGCATGCACTCTTCTTTTGGGGGGGGGCATAGATGTTCAGGATTGTCATGTCCTCATGGTAGATTTTTCCCTTGATGTGAATGAAGTATTCCTCTTCATATTTTTTTTATTAATTTTGTTTGAAAGTCTATTTTATTAGATATTATGATAGCTATTCAAGCTTGTTTTCTGGGTCCATTTGCTTGAAAAACATTTTTTCCAGCCTTTTTTTCTGAGGTAATGTCTGTCATGGTTGCAAAGGTGTGTTTCTTGGAAGTGGCAGAATGTTAGATCCTGTTTCCCTAACCATTCTCTTAATCTGTGTCTTTTTGTTGGGTTGTTGAGTCCATTGATGTTGAAAGATAATAGTGACCAATTAACATTAGTCCCTTTTATTGTGAAGTTTGTGGTAAAACTGTGTTTGCGTGCTTGTTTTCTTTTGATTTTTTTGTTGTAAGGTTTTCTATTTCTTGTGTTTTCTTGGCTGTAGTTCATTTTATTAGATTGGAGTTTTCCTTCTAGTATCTTAATTAAGGGTGGGGTTGCTCTGTAGATATTGTTTAAGTTTAGTTTTATCATGGAATATTTTGTTTTCTCCATCTATGTGGATTGAAAGTTTTGCTAGATATAGTAGTCTGGTATGACATCTGTGTTTTCTTAGAGTCTGCATGACATCTGCCCAGGCCTTTTTGGCTTTCATGGTTTCTGTTGCAAAGTCTGGTGTGATTCTGAGAGGTCTACCTTTGTATGTTATTTTGCCTTTTTTCCTTGCCACTTTTAATAGTTTTTCTTTGTTTTGTAGATTTAGTGTTTTGACTATTAGTTTCTTTTCTGGTATAATTTATCTGGTGTTCTGTAAGCCTCTTGTATGTTTAAGAGTATCTCTTTCTTTAAGTTGGGAAAATTTTCTCTGTGCTTTTCTTGAAAATATTTTTTGTACTTTGGAGCCTGGAATCTTCTTTTTCATCTATTACTATTATTCTTAGGTTTTGCTTTTTTAATTGTGTCCTTGATTTCTTGGATGTTTTGGGACTTTTCCAATTTTATTTTTTCTTCCAAAGATGTATCAATTTCTTCAATTGTATCTTCAGTGCCTGAGATTCTCTTTTCCATCTCCTGTATTCTGTTGGTGATGCTTACATTTGTGGTTCCTGATCTTTTCTTTTAACTTTTCCAGCTCCAGAGTTTTTTTCTGTTTTTGATTTCTTTAGTGATTCTAATTCTGTTTTCATGTCTTGTGCCATTTCCTTCATTTGTTTGAATGTGGATTCCTGTCTTTCCATGACATTTCATTTTTATATTTTTATTTTAAATGTCGTTTCATTTTTATATGCCTCTATTTGTGTGACTCTATTTACCTATATTTCTTTAAGAGTTTTGCTTGTTTCCTCTTTATGTGCCTCTAATAACTTGATAAACATAGCTTTAAAATATTTTTTCCTGTGTTTCAAATGTATTAAAATATCCATTGTTTTGGGGAGTTTCTGGTGAAGCCATGATGTCCTATTTTTTTTATGTGTTCTTAAGCTTGCCTCTAGACATCTGATTCAGTAGCCTTTGCTGCTTGTTCCTTGACTCTGTACTGCAAAATGGGGCTATCTGTTTCTGGAGTCTGGATTATTCTTCAGGAAGTTGAGAGAGTTCCTCTAGTTTGAGAGTTGGTATTGGTGTTTCAGATTTAGCTAAGTGAGGAAGGTTGCAGGTAAAAGTGTGTAAGCACACAAGTGCAGGAGCGTGTATGGAGGTGTGCCTGCCTGGATGTGTGAAGTGTAAGGGAGGAGCATAAGTGCAGATGGTGGTGAAGGTGGGTTTTTTTTTTTTTTTTTTTTTTGCTTTTTGCAGTCTCACTGTGAGTGTGAAGGAATCCTGAATGGCCCAGTGGCTTACAGACCTGTCTAGGTATTATGCTCCTAGTGTTCAGATCTGTCTGGATGGTACCATCTTGGCTCCTGGGATTGTTTGTCTGGAATCCACTGGGAGACCCACAGAACAGTGTTGAGAATACTGTGCCAAAGATTCCTATGTTGCCCACAGCAGAGGTGTGGGTTTGAGAAATCAGATGTCTGGCTGCTAGTTTAGAGGGACCCCAATCTGTGGCTCTGTAGGCAGCACTCTCTTGTCTTCTGCACTATTAGGCTTGTGCAGTAAGAGCAGAGTGCCTGTGTGCACTCACTAGCCAGTCTGTGTGGAAAGTCCTGAAGGTCCATGAACTCACTTGCAGGTGTATGGATGGTAATCTTAGAGAGTCCACAATTTTCTACTCTCAGATTTGGGCCCCCTGTTTGGCCTTTAGAGTAAGGATGTGCCCAGTACCTGGGGTTTTGCATTCCCTGCTTCACTTCATCTGCTCCGCCAGGGCAAGTGGAGTAAGGGAAGGTGAAGCGGAAAGGGCAAGGGTCAATAGTTTGCCACTCTCAGATGCAGGAGATGTCCATAAGGGTTGGGGCTATATCCAATCTGTCCCAGCTGAGGGGTTGTTCCCTCTAACCCTGAAAGCCTTAAAGTCAATGCTCTGGCTTCAACTGCCCATCTACTCACCAGTTTTGGAGTTTTGGATCTTCTGATCTTCAGAAACTGTGCACATTGGTGGCCACCATCTTGCAGGTCCCCTTCACCATGGTTTTGCCTAAAGTCAGAACTGCTCTGTAGGTTAGTTGCTTGTGGTACAAAAAAAAAAAAACAACTGAGAGGCATGCTATGGAACCAGATATCCAGATATATATTATGGGAAACTCATGTTGCATTCTCTCTCTCTTTCTTTTTAATTTTTTTAGAATTTATTAATTTTATATCCTGATTGTAGCCCCCCTCATTTCTTCCCAGTCTCACCTTCCCTCCTTCTTCCTCCTGTATCTTCCCCTAGTCCAATGAAAGTAAAAGTTCTCCTCCTTGCCATTTGACTCTATATTATCAAGTCTCATTACAATAGCCTAAATTTTCTTTGTCTGTGGCCTGGCAAGACTGCATCACCAGGAGTAAGTAATCAAAGAGCAGGCAACCAAGTTACTCAGAATGGCAAACAGGATAAACACCAGAAGTGGTGGAAGAGAGAGAACAGGATAGGCACCTACCATAGAGGTCCTCTGAAATGCTCCAACCAACAGAAGATAGAAGCAGATGCTGAGACTCACAATCAAACTTTGGGCAGAACACAGGGAGTCTTATGGAAGAATGGGGAACAGAAGGACCCAAAGCAGACACGAACTTCACAAGGAGACCAACAAGGCTAAAAATCTGAGCCCAGGGTGCTCTGCAGAGACTGATGAACTAACAAGGACCAGGCATGGAGAAGACCTAGATCCCATGTTCAGATGTAGCCAACAGGCAAAGGGATCAGAGGCTGCTTCTGCCATGATGCATTCTCAAATGACCTGAATGTTATCAGCTTTATCCCTGAAATGTACTGACACTCATTTGGGAAAAAAAAATCACTGTACTTTTGTTACAAATTTAATTTTTTTCATGATTGTTAGTTGGGCATTATTCCAGAAATATATCATGGTTGTATACCATTATACTAGATGTGCTTAACATATATATTCACAATACTGAGAGCACACTTAGCACCATTTTCAATACTTCCCTTTTAAATTAACATGAACTTTAGTACAATTCCTTATGAATATGAACAGAACTTACTGTACTTAGCAACAGCTGTATGTTATTCCCTTTATGGGTTTATTGGAATTTATGTAAATTATGGAAGCCAAATGAAGAACTTTTCAATTGATTCTGATTTTTCAGAATTACGAGCAAACTTTAAAGAATATTGTTGAATATTTAGGTTTATGTACATGTACACATATATATCTGGATACATTCTTTTTTTCATTAAAGAAACATCATCAATAATTTCTTTTATTACATAATATAGTTATAAAATCTTGAAGGTTTACTACATAAACTTCTTCTTTTAAACAAGGGTTGCTCCATATTTACCAAGAAAATATTTATTGAGGATCTGGTATATGCCAGATTCTGATCTAGGCTCTAAAAAGACAAGAAAATTCTTTCTCTTGGTTGCACTCTAGTTGGGAGCTCAAATGCAAGAATGTGCTCGTTTAGTTTGGCCTAAAGGCTTTCTAAAGGACAGGTTTGTCATCCTGTACTGTTCCTATTTGGCATTTCATTTCCTTCTACTGCTACTATTGTTATAGGACTTAGCTTTGGTGCCAGAAAGACTACTCAAAAAATTCCCAGGGGTGGTATGAAAAGTATTTTTCTCTCTTCCAGTAGTCTGTACCCAACAGATTACAAAAAACAAAACAAAACAAACAAACAAACAAACAGTTCTAAACAGCACCCTTTTCAATGTAAGTAATCATGTTCAATCTGAATACTTTTACTACTTGGTCGCTTGGTCACCAGCCCAAAGCTACACGCCAGTGTGATCTGGTCACTGTCTCAGACTGAACTGTGGGCCCAGAACATCACAGACTGGATTTTCCAGTCGAGAGATAACCCCACGGAGCAGGAAACGATTGGGACCGACCTTAGGTCACCCAGACATCCCCTGGAAAAGATTCGGGTTCCGTGGGCACCCCAGAAGCCATCCCAGAGCCAGAGTCGGGGACCCAGGCGCCTGCACAGATCGCTGCCTGCGCACCTGATTCGCTGCCTCAGACAGAACTGAGGGCCCCAGGGCACCAGGGCACCAGAGACTGCGTTTCACTGTCAGGTGCAAACCCACAGGGAGGGAAACGGCTGCTCTGATCTCAGAGCACTCAGCCGACACCTTTACCGTGAAAAGGTCTTGGGAAAATTATCCAGTTTAGGCAGACGCCCAGGCTCCCAAAGGCCAGAAAGGCAGAGCCACAGGCGGGGATCTGTGTCTGTGGGTTCTACTCGCCACCCCAGACAGAACAACGGTCCCCAAAGCAAAGACTGAGTGTCACTGGCAGGAGGAAACCCCCAGCAGCGGGGATCATCAGGTCTAACGCTCAGGACATCCAGCATCAAAAGACTTTCTGGATTCATGCAGACTTTAGAAAAAAGTCTAGCTTTCTAAAGCAGGCAGGAGCGCTGTACTAAGCTGACATTATTGAGTACCCCTAGGGCACTAGGGCACACAGCTGCATCCTCAGACCTACAAAAGCCAGAGAGCCATTATAGCAGCCCTCAGATACTGTGCCAAGGATCAACCAGTTATCCCTAGCTAGACTGACAAAACTGTGGGAATCCCTGGTCCTTCAAGAGGGCTGCACCCACAGCATATGGACCAGACCAGTGCCTGCAGCCGCCATCCCAGACAGGGACACACAGCCTCTGGTCCAGACTGAGGCACCCAGCCTCCAGACCAGAGCAGCGACCCAGGCGCCAACTCAACCTAGGTGCACATTCTCCAGGCCCAGAGTGAAACACTCAGCCTCTGGCCCAGAGACTTGCTGGGCGCTCCTCTCACTTTCCTGGACAGAACTGTGTGCCCCAGGATAACAGACTGAGTTTCCCTGTTGGGAGAAAACCCCACAGCTAGGGAACCAGCAGGTTCTTCAAGAAGACTGTACCTGGAAAACTGTAACAGCAGCAGCTCACTAAATTTATAACGAGAAACCCAGCAGTGGGGCAGCTGTCTTGAGAACTTCTATGGGTAAGAGGAGATCCCCCTGCCTAACAAAGACCACAGCTACTACTCAGGGCTATACACCTGAGGTGAGCAGTGGCAATTCCTGAGAAACACTGGCCATACAGTGACCATAACCAAAAAGCAGAGGAGGACTCCTTCAGGAAAAATCATCTTCCGGCCAAGGGAATTCTCCAGACCTCAGGACTCCAGGAAGCACAGAAACTAACAGCCAACACCTAAAACAGCCCAATGGGTAGAGGTCAGCGTAAAAGTTCAACCAACAAAAGAGAGAGCAATATGGCATCTCCAGAACCCAGCCATCCAGGGGCGAACAGCCCTGGACAACGCAGCATAATAGAAAATCAAGAAGATGACCTTACATCTATGCTGATGAAGAGGATAATAGAGGAAACAAAAGGAAACAAATAAAATATGTAAAGAATTAGAGGAAGATAAAACCAAACAGATCATGGTTATCTGTAAAGAAATGGAGGAAGTTAAAGACAAGCAGATTATGGCCATCCTTGAAGAAATACGGGAAGTTGCAGCCAAACAGTTTGCAGCCTTCAGAGAAAAAATAATTAAATCACTGAAAGAAATAAAAGAAACAGAGTTGAAGGAACTAAAAGAAAAACAGGAAAATACAACCAGACAGGTGAAGGAAGTAAACAAAACAACTCAAGACCTGAAGATAGAACTGGAAAAATTAAAGAAAACACAAATAGAGGACATAATGGAGAGGAAGAATTTAGGGAAGAAAACAGAAACTACAAAGGTAAGCATAACCAACAGACTACAAGAGATAGAAGTAAGAATCTCAGATGTAGAAGATACAATGGAAGAAATTGATGTATCTGTCAAAGAAAATGTTAAATCCAAAAAAATTCCTGACACAGACCATCCAAGAAATCCAAGACAATATGAAAAGACAAAACCTAAGAATAATAGGAATAGAGGAAAAAGAAGACTCCCTTCTCCAAGGCCCAGAAAATATTTTCAACAAAATCATTGAAGAAAATTTCCCCAAGTTAAAGGAGAAGACAATAAGAATAAATGAGGCCTACAGGACACCCAACAATTTTGACCAGAAAAGAAAATCCTCCTGCCACATAATAATGAAAACAGTAAGTATACAGAACAAAGAAAAAATACTAAAAGCTGCAAGGGGAAAGGCCAAGTAACATATAATGGCAAACCCATTAGAATCACATCTGACTTTTTAACAGAGACTATGAAAGCCAGAAGGGCCTGGACAGATATCATGCAGACCCTAAGAGAACACAGATGTCAGCCCAGGCTACTATAACCAGCAAAACACTCAGTCCTAATAGACAGAGAAAACAAGATATTCAATGAGAAAAACAAATCTCAACAATACCTACACACAAATCCAGCATTACAGAAGACACTGGAAGGGAAAATACAACCCAAGAAAATTAGCTTCTCTCAAGAAAACACAGGAAATAATTAACCTTACTACAGTAAAACAAAAAGCAACCAAGCACACAACCTTATGACCACAGCCAACATCAAAATCAAAGGATCTAACAGCCACTGGTCATTAATCTCTCTCAACATCAACGGACTCAACTCTCCAGTAAAAAGACACAGAATAACAGAATGGATATGTAAACAAAACCCAGCAATCTATTGCATACAAGAAACACACCTAAGGCACAAAGATAGACATTACCTGAGGGTAAAAGGTTGGAAGACGGCTTTCCAAGCAAATGGACCCAAGAAACAAGCAGGAGTAGCCATTCTAATATATGATAAAATAGACTTTCAACCAAAATTAATAAAAAGAGATAGGGAAGGACACTTCATATTCATCAAGGGAAAATTCCACCAAGAAGACATCACAATCCTGAACATCTATGCCCCAAACACAAGAGCACACACATTTGTAAAAGAAACATTGATAAAATTTAAACCACATATAGATCCCCACACATTAATAGTGGGAGACTTCAACACCCCAATCTCAACAAAGGACAGGTCAACATAACAGAAATTAAACAAAGAAACAATATCTCTGACAGAGGTCATGAATCAAATGGACCTCACAGACATTTACAGAACTTTACACCCAAACACAAAAGAATTTACCTTCTTCTCAGCACCTCATGGAATCTTCTCCAAAATATACCATATAGTTGGTCACAAAGCAAGCCTCAACAGATACAAGAAGATTGAAATAATCCCTTGTATCTTGTCTGATCACCATGGAATAAAGCTGGACTTCAACAACAACAGAAATAGCAAAAAGCCTACACGCACATGGAAACTGAACAACTTGTTACTAAATGACAGCTGGGTCAGGAAAGAAATAAAGAAAGAAATTAAAGTCTTCCTAGAACTCAATGAAAATGAAGACACAACATACCCAAACTTCTGGGACACAATGAAAGCAGTGCTAAGAGGAAAGTTAATAGCACTAAGTGCCTTCAAGAAGAAATTTGAGACAACTCATTCTATCAACTTAATGGCCCACTTAAAAACCCTAGAAAAAGAAGAAGCAGACACACCAAAAAGGAGTAGACGGCTGGAAATAATCAAACTCAGGGCTGAAATCAATCAATTAGAAACAAGTAAAACAATTCAAAGAATCAATGAAACCAAGAGCTGGTTCTTTGAGACAATCAACATGATCAACAAACCCTTAGCCAAGCTAACTAAACGGCAGAGAGACACCACCCAAATCAACAAAATCAGAAATGAAAAGGGGGACATAACTACAGACACTGAGGAAATCCAAACAATCATTAGGACTTCCTTCAAAAGTCTATATGCCACAAAATTTGAAAATCTAAATGAAATGGACAATTTTCTTGATCGATTTGACTTACCAATGCTGAATCAGGACCAGGTAAATCAGTTAAATACTCCCATATTCCCCAAAGAAATAGAAGCAGACATCAAAAGTCTCCCATCTAAAAAAAGCCCAGGACCAGATGGCTTCAGCGCAGAATTCTACCAGACCTTCAAAGAAGAGCTAACTCCAATTCTCTTCAAACTGTTCCACAAAATAGAAACAGAAGAAACATTACCAAACTCATTCTATGAAGCCACAGTCACCTTGGTACCTAAACCTCACAAAGACTCAACAAAGAAAGAGAATTTCAGGCCAATCTCCCTTATGAACATTGATGCAAAAATACTTAACAAAATACCTGCAAACCGAATACAAAACAAATCAAAGATATTATCCACTATGACCAAGTGGGCTTCATCCCAGGCATGCAGGGGTGGTACAATATATGGAAATCCATCAATGTGATCCACTATATTTTGATGAGAACTGATAGACTAAGATCAGAAAGGAGAGGAGAATCCCCTATCAGTGGACTTGGGGAGTGGCATTCATGCAGAAAGGGGAGGGAGGGTGGGATTGGGAGGGGAGGAGGGAGGGGCTTATGGGGGGATACAAAATGAATAAAGTGTAATTAATAAAAAAAAAACCTGAAAGAAAAACACCACATGATAATCTCCCTAGATGCGAAAAAGCATTTGACAAAGTCCAACATGCATTCATGTTTAAGGTATTGGAGAGTTCAGGGATACAAAGCACATATCTAAACATAGTAAAGGCGATTACACCAAGCCTATAGCCAACATCAAACTGAACGGAGAGAAACTTAAAGCAATCCCACTGAAATCAGGGACAAGACAAGGCTGCCCACTCTCTCCATATCTCTTCAACATAGTGCTGGAAGTCCTTGCTAGAGCAAAAAGACAGTTGAAGGAGATCAAGGGGATACAGATGGGAAAGGAAGAAGTTAAATTTTCACTATTTGTGGATGATATGATAGTATACATGAGTGACCCCAAAAACTCTACCAGGGAACTCCTACAGGTGATCAACACCTTCAGCAAAGTGGCCGGATATAAAATTAACTCAAAAACATCAGTAGCACTCCTGTATACAAAAGACAAAAGGGCCGAGAAAAAAATTAGAGAAACAACAACCTTCACAATAGCCACAAATGACATAAAGTACCTTGGTGTAACCCTAACCAAGCAAGTCAAAGATTTGTATGAAAAATATTTCAAGTCTCTGAAGAAAGAATTAGAAGAAGATATGAGAAGATGCAAAGATCTCCCATGCTCATGGCTTGGCAGGATTAACATAGTAAAAATGGCCATCTTACCAAAAGCAATCTACAGATTTAATGCAATTCCCATCAAATTGCCAACACAATTCTTTACAGACCTGGAAAGAAAAATTCTCAACTTTGTATGGAATAAAAAGCAACCGAGAATTGCTAAAACAATCCTCTACAATAAAAGATCTTCTGGAGGTATATCTATCCCTGATCTCAAGCTGTACTATAGAGCAACAGTTATAAAAACTCCATGGTACTGGCATAGAAACAGAATGGTGGATCAATGGAATCGAACAGAAGACCCAGAAATAAACCCACACACTTACGGACACTTATGATTTTTGACAAAGATGCCAAAACCATACAATGGAAAAAAAGATAGCATCTTCAACAAATAGTGCTGGTCCAACTGGATGTCTACATGTAGAAAAATGAAAATAGATCCATACTTATCACCCTGCACAAAACTGAAGTCCAAGTGGATCAAAGACCTCAACATAAAACCAGACACATTAAATTGGCTAGAAAAAAAAGTGGGGAATACCTTAGAACTCATTGGTACAGGAGAAAATTTCCTGAACAGAACACCAAGAGCACAGGTTCTAAGAGCAACAATCAATAAATGGGACCTCATGAAACTGAAAAGCTTCTGTAACGCAAAGGACACCGTCATCAAAACAAAGTGACTGCCTACAGATTGGGAAAAAAATCATCAACAACCCTTTATCTGACAGAGGACTCATATCCAGTATATATAAAGAACTAAAGAAGCTGAAAAGCAGCAAACCAAGTAATCCACTTAAAAAATGGAGAACAGAGCTAAACAGAGAATTCTCTGTAGAGGAATATCAAATGGCAGAGAAGCACTTAAAGAAATGCTCAACCTCATTAGCCATTACGGAAATGCAAATCAAAACAACCCTGAGATTTCACCTTACACCCATCAGAATGTCCAAGATCAAAAACTCAAGTGACAACACATGCTGGAGAGGTTGTGGAGAAAGGGGAACCCTTCTCCACTGCTGGTGGAAATGTAAACTAGTACAACCACTCTGGAAATCAATCTGGAGCTTTCTCAGACAACTAGGAATAGTGCTTCCTCAAGATCCAGCCATACCACTCCTAGGCATATATCCAAAGAGGCTCAAGTACACAAAAAGGACATTTGCTCAAAACCATGTTTGTAGCTGCTTTATTTGTAATAGCCAGAAGCTGGAAACAGCCCAGATGCCCCTCAACTGAAGAATGGATGTAGAAACTGTGGTACATCTATACAATGGAGTATTACTCAGCAATGAACAATAAGGAAATCATGAAATTTGCAGGTAAATGGTGGGACCTGGAAAGGATCATCCTGAGTGAGTTGTCCCAGAAGCAAAAAGACACACATGGTATATACTCACTCATATAAACATACAACATAGAATAAACTCACTAAAATCTGTACATCTAAACAAACTAAGCAAAAGAGAGGACCCTAACTAAAATGTTCAATCCCCATCATGAAAGGCAAAAAGAATGGAAAAGAAGAAAAAGAAAACAGGAAACAACCTAGGAACCTGCTACAGAGGGCCTCTGAAAGCCAGAAGAAGAAAACAGGAAACAACCTCGGAAACTGCCACAGAGGGCCTCTGAAAGCCTCTGTTGTGCAGACTGTCAAAGCAGATGCTGAGCCTGATGGCCAACTGACAGGCAGACTGAATGGAATTTTATGTAAGAAGTGGGAAATAGTAAGAGCTGGAGAGGACAGGAACTCCACAAGGAGAGCAACAGAACAAGAAAATTTGAACACAGGGAACTTCCCAGAGACTCATACTCCAACCAAGGACTATCCATGGAGATAACCTAGAACCCTGACAATGCAGCCACTTCTGATGAGAACTGATAGACTAAGATCAGAAAGAAGGAGAGGAGGACCTCCCCTTCAGTGGGCTTGGGAAGGGGCATGCATGCAGAAAGGGGGGGGGGGTGGGTCCGGGAGGGGAAGAGGGAGGAGCTTATGGGGGGGATACTAAATGAATAAAGTGTAATTAATAAAAGTTAAATAAAAATTTTTAAAAAAAGAAGATTTTGTTTAGCTCTGTACCCCATTTTTTAATCGGATTGTTTGATTTGCTGCTTTTTAACTTCTTTAGTTCTTTATATATTCTGTATATCAGGCCTCTGTCAGATGTAGGGTTGGTGAAGATCCTTTCCCAGTCTGTAGGCTGTCGTTTTTTTGTGATGACTATGTCCTTTGCTTTACAGAAACTTTTCAGCTTCATAAAGTCCCATTTATGGATTGTTGCTCTTAGAGTCTGTGCTGTTGGTGTTCTGTTCAGAAATTGTCTCCTGTACCAATGAGTTCCAATGTCTTACCCACTTTTTTTTCTAACTGATTTAGTGTATCTGATTTTATGTTGATATCTTTGATCCAGACATTCCTCATTTGAGGAATGGATACAGAAATTGTGGTACTTTTACACAATGTAATACTACTCAGCAATTAAAAACAAGGAAATCATGAAATTTGCAAATGGTGGGACCTAGAAACAATAATTCTGAGTGAGGTATCCCAAGAGCAGAAAGACACACCGGGTATATACTCACTTATATAGTCCTATAAGATAGGATAAATATACTGAAATCTATCCACCTAAAGAAGATAAACAAGAAAGAGGACCCAGGTTTCGATGATCAATCCTCACTTAGAAAGACAAATGGGATGGACATTGGATATAGGAGCAAAGAAGTAACAGGACAGGAGCCTACCACAGAGGGCCTCTGAAAGGCTCTACCTAGCAGTGTATCAAAACAGATATTAAGACTCATAACCAAACCTCTGGCAGAATGCAGGGAACCAAAAAAAGGGGGGGGTTAATACAACCTGGAGAGGACAGGATTTCCACAAGGACCAAATATATCAGGCCACAGGGGTCTTTTTATGAGACTGTTTTTCCAAACAAGGACCATGTATGGATGCAACCTAGAGCCCCTGCTCAGATGTAGCCCTTGGTAGCTCAGTATCCAAGTGGGTACCCTAATAAGGGGAACAGGGACTGTTTCTGACATGAACTCAATGGCAGGTTCTTTGACACCCCCCCCCCACCGGGAGAAGCAGCCTTGCTAGGACACAGAGGAGGACTTTGCAGCCAGTCCTGAAGACACCTGATAAACCAGTATCAGATGTAAGGGGAGGAGGTTCTCCCTTATCAGTGGACTTGGAAAAGGGCAGGGAGGAGATGAGGATGGGAGGATGTGATTGGGAGGGAAAGAGGGAGTGGGATACAGCAGGGATACAAAGTTAACAAACTAATATTAAAAAAATAAAAATTAAAAAAAAAAGATTTTGGAACTAGATTTCCTGATGCTTTTGTGCTACTTTGTGGGTGCTAGAAACTGCATTCAGATCCTCTGCAAGAACAGTAAGTGTTTGCAATTATCAAGCCTCACTGACCCATATCTCCAGCTCTACTTATCTAGTAGTTTGTCCATTTGTCATGTTCCTAGCATAGCACATTCATTGAAGGCACTCCTCTTTAGCTTTTAGATTTTGTTGTCACTAACTTTGTGTTTCCTAATTCTTAATGAAATTGATCAAACTTTTTTTAGTGTTTTTTTCTACTTTTGGGAGAGAATTGCTACTCACATTTTCTGGTCTGTCCCTCCCAGTTTCCATCTATAGTGAGTATATTTAATAGCCAGCACAAATGACTTATTTTACTGGCAATACTTAAAAATAACTATTCAGTTTTTTTCTTCTTATACATTTTTCAGATTTCTTTTTGAGAGTTTCAAACTTGGAAAAATGGTGGTAATGATGGTAGTGGTGTGAGTGTGTGTGTTTGTTGATATGGGTGTGCACTATGAATGCTTTCTAAAGAGAATCAGGGAATAAGCAACATTGGAATAACTTTTAAAATTTCTGATTCTTTGGATGACTGTTAATTCTGATAGCCATTGAGATTCATGAAACAAAATGCTTTGCTTGCTAAGATACACCTATCAGAGCAGTACACTTACTATAATGCACTCTTAAAATTTCTGGTACAAAAGGGTAAAGTATTTGAATAACTGATAAATGGAATTATTATTTATATTGCCTAAAATGCTTTCTGTATGTGTTTTCTTTAACTTGAGTTTGTTATATTATGGAGAGATTTTTATATCCTATAATGAGCTCACAGAAATATTTATAGATCCTTACTTATCGAACTTTTTTGTCGAACTTAATTTTTTTCCTGAAACTCTTTAGATTTAGAGAAATAATATATATCAATTATTTATTTTTGTATGTTTATTTATACAAAAACAAAATAATTTGTTAGTGTGCTTTGCTTCCTTTTTAAAATCTTCCCATTTGCATTATAAGCACTAAACTGAGAAATTCCTGTCAGAGTAAATGTGAGACAGTTAAATATTTAACAAGAAAAAATTATTTGTAGATATATTGTGAACATATATAGATAACATTTGTAGATATATTGTGAATATATGATAACAAAATCTCTAGCCTTTAACTACGAGCATATTTTCTTAGCTGAGAAAAATGAAACAAGACTGATAGCGAGTTTAATTGATATTCTATATTTTGTGCAAATATTTATTGATTTTGGAAAGGTCTAATCCTGAATACTAATAGTTCTTATACCCTGATGGCTTTCATACACTAAGTAAAAAGAAGACGCTTAAACATACTGATAAACTACAGAGAAATTTAATTGTAGAACAATTCCAGATAATTCAATATTGATTATAATTTCTCTGAATTCCTGTAAATTCTATTTACAGAATCAGCTCTTGTGTTGTGGTACTCCATGGAGGTATTACTTTTACATTCTGGCCAACTGACACCAGTTTATAAGATTTGAGTCAGTAATATCCAGTGTTTCTGTGGTCATACTGTCTACCACCTATTATTTTCTTATTAGGGAAACAAAAACACCTAGCTTCCTAACTCCAGGTAAAAAACAAATTCATTGCTTTTTCACTTTTGTGCCAAGATGGTACTGTTTTTCTTAGGATGACAGTTAGCTCTGGCATTTGTCTGTTCTCCAGGAATCTTTTAGAAAAACACTTTTTCACATGAAAGAGAAAGTAATCATTATGCCACATCAATACATGATGGAAAACTGCCCCCAGAATTTTATTTCAGCTGCTAAGCTTTGAGTTTGATCTTGTAATACTTGCTGCATTCACTAAAAATTGAGAATGTTTATTGTTTAAACATGATTGAGCATCAAATGTATACAAAAGAATATTTACAAATTAAGTGTAAATATAATGCATTGCAAATGTACTTTTATATATCAAGCTTTGTTAAAAAAGTTATCAGTATCTTCTAAGTCCTCTGTGCCCTGCACCTATTGTCCCCTTTCACCGAGGTAATCTCTTCCGGAATTCGGTGTGCAGCAATCTTTTATTTTTCTTTATGTTTTTCCAGAATACATTTGTATCTCTACAGAGTCATCTTTTTAATTCAGTTTAGTCTTTATAGGAAAAAAATGTATCATATGCTTTATTTATGATTTTTTTGGTACATTTTTGAAACAGAGTATAGTGCAACCTAGGGGGGCCTGGATGTCTTTAAGTAGATGAGCATGACATTAAAATTCTAATTTTCTTGAGCACTAGGATTGCAGTTGTGTGTGTCTGTGTCACTATGCCCAGTTTTATTTGTTGCTTACTGCTAAAACTTGTTTATTTGTTGCTTACTGCTAGTGTACTTTGGCTAAGCAAGTACACTACCAACTGACCTATATCCATATTCCCCTTTGGCCTAAGAAAATAAATATGTTCGTTAGACTCATGTGTGTTATTTCATGGAGTTAAAATACATTATTATTTGTTGCCATACAGAAAATCCCAGTATTCAACAATTATATAATACACTTATTTGTTGGCTATGATAACACATGCCTGCAATCATAGTACTGAGGTAGCTGAGGCAAGATTTCAAGTTCTAGGACAGTCATAGCCCCATAGAAAGTTTGATTAAATTTTCTGCTGCATAGGTAGATACTCATTCAAAACATAAAACAAAACAGAAATAAACAAAAAAACAAAACAAAAATATTCGACATCTTTGACATTTAAAGCTACGCAAATTAAAATTATGTTAAGATTACATCTTACCCAAGTCAGAATAGAAATCATAAAAGCTACTAACTAAATAAATTAATAGAAATAATAAAATATTATTATGATAATTAATAATGATAAAATAAAAAGCTTCTAATGAAATAATATAAAGGACATAGAAAAGAAGCATCACTCATACACTGATGTTGGTAATATTGCCCGGTATAGCCACTTAAGGCATGAGTAAAGAGGTTTGCCAAAAACAAATAATAGAAATAACTTGGGATCCAGTTATATCACTCCTGAGAATATATTGATAGGAATTTGACTCATCAGAAGAACATAGAAATATGCTTATTTCTGTTTATTGTGGCACAATTTGCAATAGCCAAGTTATATAAGTAGGCTAGGGGACTGTTGGTGTATCATATTTATCCAAATTTATCCATGTGTATCTAACAATGAATTCTGTTATTTTTTTGTTTTAATACTTTTATTAATTCTTTGAGGATTCCATCTATGTAATTTGATCATATACACTTCCCACTCCTTCCCTTAACTCTTGCCACACCCATAGTCACTTCCCTATTCCCCTAACTCTCTGTCTTTTTTTCTTTTTTTAAAATAGCACATCAGGTCTAATAAGTGGGGCCATTCACTGTAGTATGGTTAACCTACTAGAGGCCATACTATTAAGGAAAATTGTCTCTCACTCTTCTACCAACCATGAATTGCCAGTAACTCCTCAGTGAGTGATGAAGACTTGTGAAGTCTTTTCCCATCTATGTTGGAATGTTGATTAGGTTGATATTGCATAAGTCATGAGCAAGTTGAGAGAACTGCTGAGAGTTCACTAGTGCAGCAGCCCTTGTCATGTCTAGAAGACACTACTTTACTCACTCTGGTTTTCACTGACCAAAGACTGTTACGTCTTTGCTCCTTCTGTCATGATGGTCCCTGAGTATTGTGAGTAGGAAGTGATGTAGATGTCCCATTTGTGGTTGAACATTCTACTGACACATATTCTCTGTGCTATACATACCTTTAGCTTTCTGCATTAACCAGTAGCTAGTATGCAAAGAAAGATCTCTGATGAGGTCTGAGAGCTGTGTTAATCTATAAACATGGAGACAATAATTTGAAGGGTTATTAGGTACTCTGTACATTTAGTAAAATAATCTTAGTAGGCTTATCTTTAGGGCCTATGAAATATCTCACCATAGATTAGTGTAGAGAGTTGTTATACCTGGCATGGATTTCTTCTTATGGCTTGGGCCTTAAATGTAATCAGAAAGTGGATGGTTACTCTCATAACATTTGTGCCACCATTGCTACTCATGACTGTATCTTGCTATGGTGGCCATCATTGTAGCTCACAGGATTCATAGCTGGAGAAGACTGTTGATTATGTTTTCCCCCTCAGTAGATGGCACAGCACATTCTGTATAACTACAAAAGCTAGTTGACAGAGGGAAAATTCCTAGTCATTAACAACTTGGCTTCTCCATGTCTTATGAACAATTTGTATAGTATTTTCAGCAATAGGGTCTTCCATAAAGTGCTGATGGGTGACCAACAGCAATGCAACTATCTTGATTAGATTTGAGTGATATTCAGAATACCTCTGACAAAAAATTCAGACCATAATATCTCACACGTGGTGATAAGGTTTTTTTATTTGGAAACCTATAGATTCTTGGATGTACATAATCCCTTGCATAGGATAACCCCAATTAAGTTCTTTTATATAAATACATAAAAATAATTTTGTGTATTAATAACATGACTAAAATATTTAAGACACTTATAAAGTAGATTTCTAATTGGCCTGTTTGTTTTTTATGATTTGGTAGTCTGTATAGTTTAGGATGGCCTGGAACTTACTATGTAGATTAGTTTGTCCCCAAACATTTTAATCCTCATGCTTCAGCCTCTAAACTGATGAGATTATAAACGTGTACCATAACAACTTAACCTAAGAATGTAGTTGTTTTGGGGTATAAGAAATTTCAAACTTACTAGATAATACCATTATTTACCAAAATAATTATGTTTAGATGTTCCAGTTGCTCTTCATATTTTACAATAATAAATTTCTTCACACTGAAATATTTGTCAAGATATTACAAAATTGGACTTCTCTATGATCATTCATCATTGGAGTGATTTCCCGAAGTTATTTTCCACTTGTTTATAAGGGTTTTGTTTTTGTTGTTGCTGTTGTTGATTTAAAAATTATATTCTGTGGCCAGGAGAACACTGCATCTGAAGAGCAGGGCATTTTCAGTACAGTAACCAAGAGACTGAACTCTGGGCCCTAAAACAAGAGCAATCGTGTTTCCCAGGAGAAATTCCACGTCATGGGAATCAGTCAGGTCCAGTCTCAGGTCACACACCCAGAACCCAGAAGAGATCCCGGGTCACGCAGGCACTAGGTTCCCAGACCATAGCCACACGCCTGCATGTCCCAATCAACTTCCCAGGCTGAACGGTGGGCACAAAAAACACCAGAGACTGGGAGTCCCAGTAGCAAGAAAACCTCACAGGGAAGGAAGGCAATGGGGCTGGCCACGGGTCACCCAGTCTTTACCTGGAAAAGGTTTCCCAGACTGGCAGGTACCAGCAACCATCACTGAAATGGGCTCCAGCCGCGAGCACAGACAGTTGCTGCATGCCCAGCTCTCCAGCACAGACAGAGCTGTGTGTCCCAGGGCAACAGAGACTGAGGGTCCCTGTCATGAGAAAACCCCACAGGGAAGGAAGGAAATGGTACTGACTTGAGTCACCCAGTCTTTCCCTGGAAAAAGGCTTGTAGACCAGCGAGTACGAGCCGCCATCACTGAAATGAGCCTCAAGAACAGACAGTTGCTGCTTTTCCAGCTCTCTGGCACAGACAGAGCTGTGAGACCCAGGGCACCAGAGACTGGGAGTCACTGTCGGGAGAAACCCTAACAGGGAACTAAGCAAAGGGGATGGACTTAGGACATCCAGTATAACCCTGGAAAAGGTCCCACAGACCAGTTGACCTGATGTGCACCAGATAGCCTGCTGTTACCAGGAGAGCAGTACCGACCTGCCAAAGATTACCGCTTGGGTACTGGGGCACAGAGCCTCAACCTCAAACCTACAAAAGCCCGGGATCCCTGAGATCAACACCCAGATACTGCTCCAAGAGGCAACCAGTTATCTCTAACAAAACTGACCAAACCAGGGGACACAAAGGTTAAAGCAGCAGGTCACTAAATTTACAGCAAGAAACCCAGAAACAGGGCAGCTGTCTTCAGGATTTCTCAGTGTGAGGAGAGCCCTCTCCACTAACAAGGACCACAGTTACCACTCAGGTACCTATGCCTGAGGTGAGCAGCGGAAACTCCTGAAAAACACCAGCCATCCAGTGAATATACCCAAAAAGCTGAGAAGGCTTCCTTCAGGAAAAACCATCTTCTTGCCAAGGGGATTCTCTTCACCACAGGAATCCAGGAACCACCAGAAAATAACTCCAAACACCTAAGATATCCCAGTGGGTAGAGGCCAGCATAAAAGCTCAACCAACAAAAGACAGAGCAATATGGAATCTCCAGAACCCAGTTATTTAGGGGCAAGTAGCCCCTGACACCCCAGCATAATCAAAATTCAAGGAGATGACCAAACATCTATGCTCATGAAGAGGATAACAGAGGAAAAAATAAAATGCGTAAAGATAAACTAAAACAGATTATGGCCATCCATAAAGAAATTAAGGAAGATAAAAACAAACAGATTATTGCCATCCGTAAAGAAATACAGGAAGTTGCAGACAGTTTGTGGCCTTTAGAGAGGAAATGCTTAAATCACTGAAAGAAATAAAAGAAACCGAGGATTGTTCAAACAGCTGAAAGAATTGAAGGAAAAACAGAAAAATACAGTCAGACAGCTAAAGGAAATCAACAAAACAGCTCAAGATCTGAAGATAGAATTGGAAAAATTAAAGAAAACACAAATGGAGGAAATTGTGGAGAGCAAGAACTTAAGGAAGAAAACAGGAACTACAGAGGTAAGCATAACCAATAGACTCCAAAAGATGGAAGAAAGAATCTCAGGTGTAGAAGATACAATGGAAGAAATTGAAGTATCTGTCAAAGGAAAGGTTAAATATAAAAAAAAATCCTGACACAGACCATCCAAGAAATTCAAGACAATGGGGGGATAAAAAATGAATAAAGTGTAATTAATAAAAGTTAAATAAAAATTTTAAAAAAAGAATCAAGTGATTGAAATCAAGCCTGACAACCTAAAAAAAAAAAAAGAAATTCTGAAAGACCCCCGCCTCACCCTAAGTTAAACATAGCTATGAAAAACTCTGTAGGCTAGGTGGGAAACTGGAAAATTACTAAGAAACCCCCAGCTGTGTCACCCACTTGGGATATCTGCGGTCAGGCTGCCCCACTTGAGCTAAAAACAGTTTGTGTTAATCACCCTCATGGATATCTGTGAGACTGTTCCAGTTAAGATAAGGGTCCTAAGGAAAACAACAGGTGGCGGGCCACGTCAAGGGGTCATCATGACCATTTTGACCACCCAGTTCCTGGAATCTTGGTGTCTCTGTCAAACTTTGACGCAAACCGTGGTCTCATGTAAACGTACCAATCAGCCCCCTGTAACCATGCCTCTCGCTTCTGTACCAGCGCTTCTGCTCTGGTACTATAAAAACCCCAGCTTTCCACCCAGGGCGCGCGCAAAGTCCTCCGAGTGACTCTGCTGCCCCGGGTACCCGTGTATCAAAATAAAAGACTCTTGCTGTTTGCATCCGAATGGCCTCGTTGTTCCTTGGGAGGCGGTCTCTCAGACGAAAGATACCCTCCGGGGATCTTTCAATTCAAGACAACATAAAAAGACAAAACCTAAGAATAGTAAGAATAGAGAAAAAAGAAGATTCCCTGCAAAAAGGCCCAGAAAATATTTTCAACAAAATCATTGAAGAAAATTTCCCCAACTTAAAGGAGAGGCCAAAAAGAATACAAGAGGCTTACAGAACACCCAATATATTAGACCAGAAAAGAAAATCTTCCCACCACATAATAATCAAAACAGTAATTATACAGAACAAGGAAAAAATACAAAAAGCTGCAAGGGAAAAAGGCCAAGTAACATGTAATGGCAAACCCATTAGAATCACAACTGACTTTTCAACAGAGACTATGAAAGCCAGAAGGGCCTGGAAAGATATCATGCAGACCCTAAGAGAGCACAGATGTCAGCCCAGGCTACTATAACCAGCAAAACACTCAGTCCTCATAGACAGAGAAAACAAGATATTCAATGACAAAAGCAAATCTCAAAAATACCTACACACAAATGCAGCATTACAGAAGACAGTAGAAGGGAAAAATACAACCCAAGAAAACTAGCTACTTTCAAGAAAACACAGAAAATAATTAACCTCACTACAGTAAAACAAAAAGCAACCAAGCACACAACCTTATGACCACAGCCAACATCAAAATCAAAGGATCTAACAGCCACGGGGTCAGTTATCTCTCAACATCAATGGAATCAATTCTCCAGTAAAAATACATAGACTAACAGAATGGATGCATAAACAAAACCCAGAAATCTGTTGCATACAAAAAACACACCTAAGTTACAAAGATAGACATTACCTGAGGGTAAATGGTTAGAAGACAGCTTTCCAAGCAAAAGGACCCAAGAAGCAAACAGGAGTAGATATTCTAATATCTAATAAAATAGATTTTCAACTAAAATTAATCAAAAGAGATGGGGAAGGACACTTCATACTCATCAAGGGAAAATTCCACCAGGAAGACATCACAATCCTGAACATCTAGGTCCCAAATACAAGGGCACCCACATTTGTAAAAGAAACATTAATACTCCTTGTTCCCCTCACTATGGGAAACCAATTGGTTACTGAGCTACCACAGGCTACATCTGAGCAGAGGTTCTAGGTTATATCGATACATGGTCCTTGGTTGAATGTCAGTCTCAGAAAAGACCCTGTGCCCAGATATATTTGGTCCTTGTGGAGCTTTCTAACAGGAACTCAATGACTGGCTCTTTGGCCTCCCCACCCCCCAAGGGAGGAGCAGTCCACAGAGGAGAGCTTTGCAGCCAATCCTGAAGATACCTGATAAAACAGGATCAGATGAATGGGGAGGAGATCCCCCCATCAGTGGACTTGGAAAGGGGCACAGTGGAGATGAGGGAGGGAGGGAGGGAATGGGAGGGAATAGGGATCGGGACATGGCTGGGATACAGAGTTAATAAAATGTAACTGATAAGAAAAAAACAAAATTCAAAAAAAAAAAAAACAAAAACAAAAAAAAGAAACATTGATAAAACTTAAACAACACATAGACCCCACATATTAATAGTGGGAGAATTCAACACCCCACTCTCAACAAAGGACAGGTCAACAAAACAGAAATTAAAGAAAGAAACAATGTCTCTAACAGAGGTCATGAATCACATGGACCTAACAGACATTTACAGGACCTTTCACCCAAACACAAAAGAATTTACCCTCTTCTCAGCACCTCATGGAACCTTCTCCAAATTAAACCATATAGTTGGTCACAAAGCAAGCCTCAACAGATACAAGAAGATTGAAATAAACCCTTGGATCTTGTCTGATCACCATGGAATAAAGCTGGACCCCAACAACAGCAGAAATAGCAGAAAGCCTACACACACATGGAAACTGAACAACTTGCTACTATATGACAGTTGGGTCAGAGAAGAAATAAAGAAAGAAATTAAAGTTTTCCTAGAACTAAATGAAAATGAAGGCACAACATACCGACACTTATGGGACACAATGAAAACAGTGTTAAGACGAAGTTCATAGCACTAAGTGCCTTCAAGAAGAAATTTGACACAGCTCATTCAATCAAATTAATGGCTCACCTGAAAACCCTAGAAAAAGAAGACACAGACACACCAAAACGGAGTAGACGGCTGGAAATAATCAAACTCAGGGCTGAAATCAATCAATTAGAAACAAATAGAAATAATTCAAAGAATCAATGAAACCAAGAGCTGGTTCTTTGAGAAAATCAACAAGATCGACAAACCCTTAGCCAAGCTAACTAAAAGGCAGAGAGACTCCACCCAAATCAACAAAATCAGAAATGAAAAGGGGGACATAACTACAGACATTGAGGAAATCCAAACAATCATTAGGACTTACTTCAAAAGTCTTTATGACACAAAATTTGAAAATCTGAATGAAATGGACAATTTTCTTGATCGATTCCACTTACCAAAGCTGAATCAGAACCAAGTAAATCAATTAAATAGTCCTATATCCCCCAAGGAAATTTAAGCTGTCACGAAATTCTCCCACCCAAAAGAAGCCCAAGACCAGATGGTTTCAGTGCAGAATTATACCAGACATTCAAGGAAGAGCTAACTCCAGTTCTCTTCAAAATATTCCACAAAATAGAAACAGAAGGAACATTACCAAACTCATCCTATGAAGCCACAGTCACCTTGGTACCTAAATCTCACAAAGACCCAACAAAGAAAGAGAAGTTCAGGCCAATCTTGCTTATGAACATTGATGCAAAAATACTCAACAAAATGCTTGCAAACCGAATACAAGAACACATCAAAGACATCATCCACAACCACCAAGTAGGCTTCATCCCAGGTATGCAGAAGTGGTTCAGTATATAGAAATCCATCAATGTGATCCACCATATTAACAAACTGAAAGAAAAAAAACACACACATGATAATCTCCCTAGATGCTGAAAAAGCATTTGACAAAATCCAATATCCATTCATATTTAAAGTATTGGAGAGATCAGGTATACAAGGCACATACCTAAACATAGTAAAAGCAATATACAGCAAACCAATAGCCAATATCAAACTCAAAGGAGAGAAACTTAAATCATTCCCACTGAAATCAGGGACAAGGCAAGGCTGCCTACTCTCTCCATATTTCTTCAACATAGTTCTGGAAGTCCTTGCTAGAGCAATAAGACAGTTGAAGGAGATCAAGTGGATACAAATTGGAAAGGAAGAAGTCAAATTACCACTATTTACAGATGATATGATAGTATACATGAGTGACCCCAAAAATTCTACCAGGGAACCCCTACAGCTGATCAATACCTTCAGCAAAGTGGCCGGATACAAAATTAACTCTAAAAAATCAGTAGCCCTCCTGTATACAAAGGACAAAAGGGGTGAGAAAAAAATTAGAGAAACAACAACCTTCACAATAGCCACAAATGACATAAGTACCTTGGTGTAACCCTAACCAAGCAAGTCAAAGACTTGAATGAAAAATATTTCAAGTCTCTGAAGAAAGAATTAGAAGAAGATATGAGAAGATGGAAAGATCTCCCATGCTCATGCCTTGGCAGGATTAACATAGTAAAAATGGCCATCTTACCAAAAGCAATCTACAGATCCAATGCAATTCCCATCAAATTACCAACACAATTCTTTACAGACCTTGAAAGAAAAATTCTCAACTTCATATGGAATAACAAGAGACCCAGAATTGCTAAAACAATCCTCTACAATAAAAGATCTTCTGGAGGTATCTCTATCCCTGATCTTAAGCTGTACTATAGAGCAACAGTAATAAAAACTGCATGGTACTGGCATAGAAACAGAATGGTGGATCAATGGAACTGAACAGAAGACCCAGAAATAAACCCATACACTTATGGTCACCTGATTTTGACAAAGATGCCAAAACCATACAATGGAAAAAATGGTGCTGGTCTAACTGTATGTCTACATGTAGAAAAATGCAAATAGATCCATACTTATCACCGTGCACAAAACTAAAGTCCAAGTGGATCAAAGACCTCAATATAAAACCAGACACATTAAATCTGTTAGAAGAAAAAGTGGGGAAGAACCTAGAACTCATTGGTACTTCCTGAACAGAACACTAAGAGCACAGGCTCTAAGAGCAACAATCAATAAATTGGACCGCATAAAATTGAAAAGTTTCTGTAAAGGGAAGGACACTGTCATCAAAACAAAACGACTGCCTACAGATTGGGAAATTATCTTCACCAACTCTTTATCTGACAGAGGGTTAATATCCAGTACATATAAAAATCTAAAGAAGCTGAAAATCAGCAAACCTAGTAATCCAATTAAAAAAATGGGGAACAGAGCTTAAAAGAGAACTCTCTGTAGAGGAATATTGAATGGCAGAGAAACATTTAAATAAATGTTCAATGTCATTAGCCATTATGGAAATGCAAATCAAAATGACCCTGAGAGTTCATGTTACATCCATCAGAATGTCCAAGATGAAAAACTCAAGTGACAACACACACTGAAGAGGTTGTGGAGAAAGAGGAACCCTCCTCCACTGCTGGTGGGAATGTAAACTTGTACAACCAGTCTGGAAATCAATCTGGCGCTTTCTCAGACATCTAGGAATAATGCCTCCTCAAGATCCAGCCATACTGCTCCTAGGCATATATCCAAAAGGGGCTCAAGTACACAATAAAGACATTTGCTCAACCATGTTTGTGGCAGCTTTATTTATAATAGCCAGAAGCTGGAAACAGCCCAGATGCCCCTCAACTGAAGAATGGATGCAGAAGTTGTGGTACATCTACACAATGGAGTACTATTCTGCAATGAAAAATAAGGAAATCATGAAATTTGCAGGTAAATGGTGGGACCTGGAAAGGATCATCCTGAGTAAGCTGTCCCAGAAGCAGATGGACACACACGGTATATACTCACTCATATAGACATATAACATAGGATAAACCGACTAAAATCTGTACATCTAAAGAAACTAATTAAGAGAGAAGAGCCTGACTAAAACACTCAATCCCCATCCCGAAAGGCAAAGACATCAGAAGGACATCAGAAGAAGAAAACAGGAAACTACCTAGGAACCTGCCACAGAGGACCTCTGAAAGGCTCTGCCCTGAATATATCAAAGCAGACATTGAGACTTATGGCCAACTGTTGGGCAAAGTGCATGGAATGTTATGTAAGAAGTGGGAAATAGTAAGATCTGGAGAGAATAGGAACCCCACAAGGAGAACAACAGAACCAGAAAATTTGAACACAAGGGTCTTCCCAGAGACTCATACTCCAATCAAGTACCATGCATGGAGATAACCTAGAACCCCTACACAGATGTAGTCCATGGCAGTGTAGTGTCCAAATGGGTTACATAGTAATGGGAAGAGGGCCTGCCTCTGACATAATCTGATAGGCCCGTTCTTTGATCACCTCCCCCTGAGGGGACAGCAGCCTTACCAGGCCACAGAAGATGACAATGCAGCCACTCCTGATGTGATCTGATAGACTAAAATCAGAAGGAAGGAGAGGAGTACCTCCCCTATCAGTGGACTTGGGGAGGGGCCTGTGCAAAGAATGGGAAGGGAGGGTGGTACAGGGAGGATAGGTTGGTGAGGCTTATGGGTGGATACAAAGTGAATAAACTGCAATTAATAAAAAAATATTTAGTAAATTAAACAATCAAAAAAAGAAAATATTTATTTTTCCTAAAAAAAAAAATATTTAGCCTTTAATTCTAGCACCTGGGAGATCTGTGTTTGAGGCCATTTTGGTCTACAGAGTGAGTGAGTTTCCACACAGTGTGAGTTTTACATAGAGAACTCCTGTCTCCAAAAACCAAAAGGAGGAGGAGGAGGGGGAAGAAAGAAGGAGGGGGAAAGAGGAAGGAGGAGGAGGAAGGAGGAGAGAGAAAGAGAAAGAAGGGGGAGGAGGGAAGAGGGGGAGGAGGAGGAGAAATTTATTTAAATTCTTTGTATGTTTGTGTGTGGGAGTTTGCACGTGTGAATGCAGTGTTCATAAGGTCAGAAGAGGGCGTCAGATCCTTCCACCACGAGCTGGGCGGCCGTGAGCATCTGCTGTGGGTGCTGAGCTCATCCCCTGCAAGAGCACTCAGCATTCGTCAAAAATGCTTAGAATTTATTGAGTGTGTTTGCATCTAAATTTTACAAAGTGGGAGAGGAGATATAAAGTCGGATGGGGCAGGCGTTGTGAGAGAACTTGGGACAGGGTGTATAGGATTAACATGACAAGGGAAGAGCCTTTGTTTCCAGATCGGTTCCTGCTGTTCCATACCAGATGAACACCCCTCTTCTTGCCTTTCTCCTCAACCCAGGGATAATGCAAACTATTCAGATCATGGTTTTTCTTTTCCTGCAGCTTGCAGCAGCATCTGTGATTCCTCAGAAAATGCAGACTTGTCCAGTCCAAGCATCTTCACGTTATAGTCCTTGTGGTTAAAAGCCTCACACAGCACCACCAGCCTAGCCTGGTCCATGGTTATCCAAGTCAAGTTGGAAGCTATTCAATGTTTTTCAGGTTGTGAGAGCTGAGGCCAGATCTTCACATCTAACCCAAGACACTAATTTACAATGAGGATGCCTCAGAGCTCCACATAACCTTTTGCCCCCTGCATTTGTTTTATTTTTTAACTTAATTAATTCAGTTTACATCTTGGTCATAGGCTCCTCCCTCCTGTCCTTCCAGCTCCACCCACGCTCCTGAATCCTCTCTCCCGGTTTAGTCCTATGGTACAGGAGAAATATACTACAATGTACAGACCCCAAGAATGGATTTTCAACAAGTGAGAGACGGTTCACCTTGCAGTAGATGAAGGAAGTAGCAATTATGCCACGTGCCTTGCTTGAGATGTTACATTTCCCCAGCAGTAGACCCTCTACTTTGGATGTTGAGCATTTCAGAGCACAGCACAAACTCTCAACCACATCATTGGGGAGATTCGTGACATACAGGTTCTGAGATGTCAGGTGTAGTAGCGGAAGAAAAATGTGACATAATGAACCATCTCCAAAATTAGTCATGAAGGAACACCCTGGCACCTCAAGTCGCAGCAGGACTGAGTGCATTCTCTCCCACTGAGACCAGACAGGGCAGCCCAGCTACAGCAAAGGGATCCAAAGGCGGGCAACAGAATCAGAGAGAGCCCCGCTCCGATTGTTAGGAGACCAACATGAAGAATAAGTGTCACATCTGCTACATATTTATAGGGGTCTAGGTCCAGCCCATACAAGCTCTTTGGTTGGTGGTTCAGTCTCTGTGAGCACCCAGGGGCCCAGGTTATTTGACTCTGTAGATCTTCTTGTGGTGTCCTTAGCCCCTTTAGTTCATTCCTTCCTCCTGTACTTTTCCACAAGACTCCCCGAGCTTTGCCTATTGTTTGGCTGTGGGTCTCTGCATCTGTTTCCATCAGCAACTGGATGAAGCCCCACAGAAGACAGTGGTGCTAGGTTCCTGTCTGCAAGTAAAGCAGATAATTAATAGTGTCAGGGGCTGGCTTTCTTTCATGGGGTGGGCCTCAACTTGAGCCAGTCATTGGCTGGCCAGTTGCTCAATCTCTGCTCCATCCTTATCCCTACAGTTCTTGTAGGCAGGACAAATTTTGGGTAGAATGCTTTGTGGGTGGGTCAGTGGCCCTCTCCCTCCTCTGGAAGTCCCACCTGGCTATATAGGAGGTAGCAACTTCAGGCTTCATATCCCTCCTGGCTAGGAGTTTCACGTGGGGTCACCCTCATAGACTCCGGGACCCTCTCTTATCCCAGAGATGTGCCTGCACCGATTTCAATTATCTCCCTCAACCTCTCCTCCCCTTCCCCACATCTGATCCCCATTCTCCCCTTTCCCCTCCCTAACTCTCTCCCATCCAGTTCTGTCCTTCCATCTACTTATAATCTATTCCACCTTCTGACACTCAACAATTCTTAAGTGCTGAACCATTTCTCCAGTTCCCTTAACTTTCTGTTCTCAATAAGGAGGACCATTGTTTTAATTTTTCATTCTTGTGTTTGTTTGATTATTTGTATTTATCAATGAGATGCCAACAAACTCCTATCTATCTTTGTTTAAGTTTTTTATATTGGTGAAATGTGCCATCTATTATCACCTGCATTAAAAATATATGTCATTTAAAAAAAAAAAAAGAAACGACCCTGAGATTTCACCTTATACCCATCAGAATGGCCAAGATGAAAAATTCAAGTGACAACACATGCTGGAGAGGTTGTAGAGAAAGGGGAACCCTCCTCCACTGCTGGTGGGAATGTAAACTTATACAACCACTCTGGAAATCAATCTGGTGCTTTCTCAGAAAACTAGGAATAGCGCTTCCTCTGGATCCAGCCATACCACTCCTAGGCATATATACAAAAGGGGCTCAAGTACACAATAAGGACATTTGCTCAACCGTGTTTGTAGCAGCTTTATTTGTAATAGCCAGAAGCTGGAAACAGTCCAGATGCCCCTCAACTGGAGAATGAATGCAGAAGTTGTGGTACATATATACAATGAAGTATTACTCAGAAATGAAAAAATAAGGAAATCATGAAATTTGCAGGTAAATGGTGGGACCTGGATCATCCTGAGTGAGCTGTCCCAGAAGCAGAAAGACACACACGGTATATACTCACTCACATAGACATATAACATAAGATAAACCTACTAAAATCTGTACATATAAAAAAACTAATCAAGAGAGAGGACCCTGACTAAAACACTCAATCCCCATCCCGAAAGGAAAGAGGATGGACATCAGAAAAAGAAGACAACAGGAAACAAGCTAGGAACCTGCCACAGAGGGCCTCTGAAAGGCTCTGCCCTGCAGGCTATCAAAGCAGACACTGAGACTTATGGCCAACTGTTGGGCAGAGTGCATGGAATTTTATGTAAGAAGTGGAAAAGAGTAATATTTGGAGAAGACAGGAACTCCACAAGGAGAGCAACAGAACCAGAAAATTTGAACACAGGGGTCTTCCCAGAGACTCATGCTCCAATCAAGTACCAGGCATGGAGATAACCTAGAACTCCTGCACAGATGTAGCCCATGGCATTTTAATGTCCAAGTGGATTACATAATAATGGGAAGAGGGATTGCCTCTGACATAATCTGATTGGCCTGCTCTTTGATCACCTCCCCCTGAGGGGGGAGCAGCCTTACCAGGTCACAGAAGATGACAATGCAGCCACTCCTGATGTGATCTGATAGACTAAGATCAAAAGGAAGGAGAGGAGGACCTCCCCTATCAGTGGACTTAGGGAGGGGCATGTGTGAAGAAGGGGGAAGGTGGGTGGGATTGGGAGGGCAGGAGGGAGGGTGCTTATGGGTGGATACAAAGTGAATAAAGTGTAATTAATAAAATAAAATAAAAAATACCCCCCCAAATAATGATGAAGTGTTTACAGTGGGCAAAGGGAGCCATGGAGGATTTTAATCTAACTCCTACCTAAGAGCTAAAAAAAAAAATTATATTCTTTTACTTCCCCCTGCCCCCAGACCCAAGAGAGGCACAGCCCTGCTAGGCCGCAGAGAAGAACTTTGCAGCCAGGCCTGAAGATACCTGATAAGCTAGGGTCAGATGAAAGCGGAGGAGGACCTCCCTTATCAGTGGACTTGGAAAGGGGTAGGGAGAAGATGAGGGAGGGAGGATGGGAATGGGATAGAAAAAGGGAGCAGGATATAGCTGAGATACAAAGTTAATAAATTGTAACTAATATTAAAAATAAAAATTTAATTAAGAAAAGAAAAAAATTCTATCCCAGAGGCTAATTCTTTGTCAGTTATGTGGTTTAAATATCTTTACTAAGTTGGTAAATTATTTATTTTTTATGGCATGTTTCAATGAACTTGCATTTTAAAATTTAACATAGTCACATTAGTTAAATTTGTTAAATTTTATTTATTATTATTACTGTGGGAAGAGTACATGTACTATAGTACTTGGGGGAGGACTCATAGGATATCTTTGTGGAGCTCTTCTTCCACATTTACATGGGTTGAGGGATAAAATTCAGGTCATCAGGCATGCATGGCAGGCACATTTATCACTAAGCCATTATGCTGGCAGTGTCCCTTGTATTTTTTGACTTGTGTGATTTTTAAATGCATTTTACCACCTTAAGTTCATAAAAGTATTTTTGACTTATTTTTCAGGTTTTTATTTTTGCTTTTACAATTAAGATTTTTTTTCCTTTCTTTTTGCAATTATAAAAATCGCATCTTCACACTTTCCTTTCTTCCCTTGAAAACCTCCTATATATCCATACTCATTATCTTTCAAATTCATGACCTATTTTTTATTAATTTTCATTATTCTTCTCTATCTGCATAATGTAATCTGTATATATGTTTTTAGGGTTGACTATTTGATATTGGATAAGCAATACATGTGCTCTTTCCCAGAAAATGCTATTTCTCTCACTCTTAGCATTCCTGGGTTGCCTGTAGTTCTTTGTGTAGAGTTAAGATCTTGTGGGCTCTCTCTCATCCACTTTGGCATGTCTTTAGTGTCATTTTATTTCATTAATTTGTCCATTTCTCTGTCAGTATTATTTTGCCTTAATTAGTCTGGTTTTATAAAATTCTTGATAAATATTCCTTGTGCTTCTGAATAGTTTCCACTATTACCAGTCCTTTTGCCTTTTATGTAACTTTAATTAAAAGAACTTTAAAATTGTATTTTTTATTTTTATTAAAATATTATGACATCATTTTCCTCCATTCCCTTTTCTTCCTTCAATTCTTCCTGTGTTCTACCACTTTCATTTCACCATCTCAAATTTCATCATCTTTTTCCTCAGTTGTTATTGTTACACACACACACACACACAAATAGAACTTATGGAGTCAGTTTAATGTTGTTTCAGGGCTGAGCATTTAGTACTGGATAACCAAATGGGGGCTCAACTCTGGGAAAGGATATGGGTTCTAATCTCAGCATTTCTTAGTGGTCTTTAGTTCTTTTTCTTTCTTTCTTTTTTAATATATAACGATTTGTTTTTTACATTTTTATTAATTATTATTATTTATTAAAATTTATTCACTTTGTATCCCAGCTATGGCCCCCTCCCTCCTCTCCTCCCAATTCCACCCTCCCTCCTTCTCTTCCCTTTATGTTCCTCCCTTAGTCCACTATTAGGGGAGGACTTCCTCCCCTTCTATCTGACCCTAGCCTATCAGGTATCAACAGGACTGGTTGCATTGTCTTTCTCTGTGGCCTGGCAAGGCTGCACCCCTCAGGGGATGTGATCAGAGAGCCTGCCAGAGACACCCCCTGCTCCCCTTACTAGGGAACCTAGTCCTTTTGGATACTTAGTTAGGGGCTACATCTGAGCAAGGTCTATAGGTCCTCTCCATGCATGGTCCTTGATTGTGGTATCAGTCTCTGCAGAGCCCCCAGGGTCTCTCAGTAGAGGAATGGATACAGAACTGTGGTACATTTACACAATGGAATACTAGTCAGCTATTAAAAACAAGGGAATCATGAAATTTGCAGACAAACGGTAGGAACTAGAAAAGATCATCTTGCATGTGGTAAATCAGAAGCAGAAAGACACACATGGTATACATTCACTCATAAGTGGTTTTTAGACATATAATATAGGATAAGCATACTAAAATCAATCTATACTCATAAAGAAGCTAAACAAAAAGGAAGGTGCTAAGAAAGTTGTTCAATCCTCATTCAGGAGGGAAAACGCAATGGACATTGGAAGCAGGAGAAGACATGGAACAGGACAGGAGCTTACCACAGAAGGCCTCTGATAGAAGTATCCACTGATAGAGGTATCAACGCAGAAGCTGAGAGTCATAGCCAAACTTTGGGCAGAATACATGGAATTCTATGCAAGAAGGGGGAGATAGAAAGACTAGTTGGGGACAAGTGCTCCAAAAAGAGACCAAGAGACTTTAATTCTTTTTCTAAGCATGAGGTCTCCTGAGATTTCCTGTTTTACATTATTGTGTAGATTGATGCCGTAATTATTTATATTTTATTTAGTTAGCCATACTGTTGAAGTATCATCATGAAATTTCCCTATCATTTCTAGGCAGTAGAATCTCACAACATATTTCTTGGTACTGTCACTCTTACAGCCTTTCTGCTACCTTTTATGTGTTGTTTTCTATGAGCCTAAGATGTAGGAGTTGTGTTGTAGATGTATCCATTGTGATTGAGCACCTATGATCAGTTATTCTCTGCGTTTCTAGTCAGTTGGGTTTTTCTGTAATGGTCTCTTTTGCAAAGAGAAGCTTCTTTGGTGAGGGTTGGGAGCTACACTTATCTGTGGGTATAAGGATAATTATTTAGAATACAGTTAACAATTATGCTGCATCAGTAAATAGTGGTTGTAGGTTTTCCTCTAAGATATATAACTCAGGAGGTCTGGGTAGTTGGCTCGTTTCTAATACTACACAAGATTTCCCTCCTGCTGAACAGGTAAATCCAAATAGATAGATGTTGGTTACAACCAACATGAGTGACCCTGTTGCACTTTCAGGGGTATCTTGCCATTCTGGTCATTGTGATTCATAGGTGTCACAGCTGGATAGGACTATTGGCTGTTCCCCTCCCTTAGTAGCTTGAATAGCATCTTCTGAGAAGATGAAAGGTTATTCTCTGGGAGGAGACTTTCAGGTCAGATCTTATTTGTGTAAGTTGTCTGAAGTCATCAATAATGACTTTTTCCAAACCTCTTGGAAATATCCAAGGGTAACAACAATAGCATGCCTTGTTTTGAAAACCTGTTAGAATCCCTCACCCAGCATGCCTGGCACTGAGATTTTTACTAGTCTATGGCTCTTGGGGACAGCATTGTAAGCCCAAATGGCCTGACATCTATCTATCTATCTATCTATCTATCTATCTATCTATCTATCTATCTATCTATCTATCTCTATCTATCTATCTATCTATCTATCTATCTATCTCTATGTGTGCGTATGTATACATTTATGTGTATTTGCCTGCAAATTTCATGATTTCCTTGTTTTTTAATTGCTAAGTAGTATACCATTTTGTAAATGTACCACAATTTCTGCATGCATTCATCAATTGAGGGACATCTGGGTTATTTCCAGGTTCTGGCTATTACAAATAAAGCTGCTACAAACATGGTTGAACAAATGTCCTTGTTGAGTACCTGAGCATATTTTGGATATATGCCTAGGAGTAGTGCAGCTGGATCTTTAGGTACCACTATTCTTTTTTTTTAATTTTTATTTTATTTTATTTTTTATTTTAATTTAATTTTATTTTTAATTACACTTTATTTGCTTTGTATCTCCCCTCTAGTTCCCTCCCTCCTCCCCTTCCAATCCTTCCCTTCCTCCCCCCTTCTCCATGCATGCCCCTCCCCAAGTCCACTGGTAAGGGAGGGTTTCTTTTTCTTCCATCTGATCCTAGTCTGTTAAGTCTCATCAGGAGTGGCTACATTGTCTTCCTCTGTGGCCTGGTAAGGCTGCTCCCCACTCAGGGGGAGGTGATCAAAGAGCAGGCCAATCAGTTCATATCAGAAGCAGTCCCTGTTCCCATTACTATGGAACCCACTTGGACACTGAACTACCACAGGCTACATCTGTGCAGGGGGGTTCTAGGTTATCTCCATGCATGGTACTTGGTTGTAGTATGAGTCTCAGGAAAGATCCCTGTGCTCAAATTTTTTGGTTCTGTTGCTCTCCTTGTGGACCTCCTGTCCTCTACAGATCTTACTATTCCCCATTTCTTTCATAAGATTCCCTGCATTCTGCCCAAAGTTTGGCCGTAAGTCTCAACAACTGCTTTGATAGCCTGCAGGGTAGAGCTTTTCAGAGGCACTCTGTGGGTAGCACTATTCTTAATTATCTGAGAAAGCGCCAGATTGATTTCCAAAGTGGTTCTACAAGGTTACATTCCCACAAACAATGGAGGAGGGAGTCCCCTTTCTTCACAATCTCTCCAGCATGTTTTGTCACCTGAGATCTTAGCCATTCTGATGGATGTAAGGTGAAATCTCAGCATATTTTGACTCTCATTTCCCTGACGAATAAGGACATTTAGCATTTCTTTGTTTTTCTCTGCCATTTGATATTCCTGTACTGAAAATTCTCTGTTTAGCTCTGTACCCCACTTTTTAATTGGATTACTTGATTTATTGCTGTTTAACTTCTCAAGTTATTTTTATATTCTGGATATTAGCTCTGTGTCAAATATAGAGTTTTTGAAGATGTTTTCCCAATCTTTAGGCTGTTGTTTTGTTCTGATGACAGTGTCCTTTGCTTTATAGAAGCTTTTTAGTTTCATGTGGTCACATTTATTGATTGTTGATCTTAAAACCTGTGCTGTTAGTGTTCTGTTCATAAAATTGTCTCCTGTGTCAATGAGTTCAAGAATTCTCCCCAATTTTTCTACTAACAGGTTTAGTGTATTTGGTTTAATGTTGAGATCTTTGATCTACTTAGACTCTCTTTTGTGCTGGGTAATAAGTATGGATCTATTTGCATTTTTACATCTATATGTACATATTCAGTTAGACCAACGCCATTTGTTGAAGATGCTATCTTTTTTCCATTGTATGGTTTTGGCATCTTTGTCAAAAATCAGTTATCCATAAATATGTACGTTTATTTCTGGTTCTTCTATTTGATTCCATTCATCCACCAGCCTGTTTCTATGCCAGTAACATGCAGTTTTTATTACTGTTGCTCTATGGTACAGCTTGAGATCAGGGATTGGGATACCTCCAGTAGATCTTTTTGTTGTAAAGCACTGTTTTAGAGAGTCTATTTTTCTTGTTATTCAATATGAAGATGAGATTTTTTCTTTCAATGTCTATGAAGAATTATGTTGGTAATTTGATGGGAATTGCACTGAATCTGTAGATTGCTTTTGGCAGTTTTTACTATGTTAATCCTGTCAAGCCATGAGCATGGAAAATATTTCCATCTTCTGATATCCTTTTCAATTTCTTTCTTCAGAGACTGGAAGTTTGTTTGGTTTTTTTTTTTGTTTGTTTGTTTTGTTTTGCTTTTGTTTTTGTTTCATACAAGTCTTTGTCTTGCTTGGTTAAAGTTCCCACAAGGTACTTTTTGTCCTTTGTGGCTAATGTGAAGGGCATTGTTTCCCTAATTTCTTTCTAAGCCCTTTTGTCTTAGAACAGGAGGGCTACTGATTTTTTTTTTAGTTAATTTTGTATCCAGCCAATTTTCTAAAGGTATTAATCAGCTGTAGGACTTCCATGGTAGAATTTGGGGGTCACTCATGTATACTATCGTATATTATCTGCAAATAGTGATATTTTGATTTCTTACATTCCAAAATGAATTCACTTGATCTCCTTTAGTTGTCTTATTTCTCTAGGAAGGATTTCAAGAACTATGTTGAAGAGCTTCTCTCTGATTTCAGAAGGAATGATTTAAGTTTCTCTCCATTTAGTTTGATTTTGGCTTTAGGTTTGCTGTATATTGCCTTAACTGTGTTTAGGTAAGTGCCTTGTATCTCTGATCTCTCCAGGACTTTAAACATAAATTAAGGTTCGAGTTTATCAAATGCTTTCCCACCATCTAAAGAGATTATCAGAATATTTTTCTTTCAGTTTGATTATATAGTAGATTACATTGATGGATTTCTGCATATTGAACCACCCTGCATACCTGGAATGAAGCTTAATTGGTCATAATGGATGATATCTTTGATGTGTTCTTGATTTCAGATTGAGAATATTGTGTTAAGTATTTTTGCATCAGTGTTCATAAGGGAGATTGGGCTGAAATTCTCCTTTTTTGTTGGGTCGTTGAGTGGTTAAGGTATCAAGGTAACTGTGGCTTCATAAAATGAGTTTGGTAATGTCCTTTCTGTTTCTAGTTTGAAGAGTATTGGTGTCTGACTTCTTTGAAAATCTGTAGAATTCTGCGATGAAACCATGTGACCCTGGGCTTTTCTCTCTTTCTTTCTTTCTTTTTTTTTTTATAGGAGAATTTTGATGATTCCTTCTATTTCTTTAGGGAATATAGGACTATTTACTTTATTTGCCTGGTAATGATTCAGCTTTGGTAAGTGGAATTGATCAAGAAAATTGTACATTTCATTTAGATTCAAATTTTTTGGTTTATAGGCTTTTGAGGTAATACTTAATGATTATTTGGATTTTCTCAGTGTCTGTTGTTATGTCTCCCTTTTCATTTCTGATTTTGTTGATTTGGATAAGGTCTTTCTACCTTTTAGTTACTTTGCCTAAGGATTTGTCTACTTTATTGATTTTCTCAAAGAACCATCTCTTGGTCTCATTGATTCTTTCAATTGCTTTATTTCGTTCTAATTCATTGATTTCATACATGAGTTTGATTATTTCTAACCATCTACTCCTCTTGGGTGTGTCTGTTTCTTTTTTTATTTTTATTTTTTTCAGAAGGGCTTTCAGGTGAGCCTTTGAGTTGATTGAATGGGATGTTTTGAAATTTTCTTTTTTTATTTTTTAATTATTTTAATATTAGTTACAGTTTATTAACTTTGTATCCCAGCTGTATCCCACTCCTTCATTCCATCCCAATCCTATCCTCCCTCCCTTATCTCCTCCCTGCCCCTTTCCAAGTCCACTGATAGGGGAGGACTTCCTCCCCTTTCATCTGACCCTGGTTTATCAGGTATCTTCAGGACTGCCTACAATGTCCTCCTCTGTGGCCTAGCAGGGCTGCTCCTCCCTCAGGAGGTAGGGGAGGTCGAAGAGCCCGCCATTGAGTTCATTCCAGAAATAGTTCCTGTTTCCTTTACTAGGATACCCACTTGGATACTGAGCTACTGATGTAGCTACCATGGGCTACATCCGAGCAGGGGTTCTAGGTTATATCCATACGTGGTTCTCATTGGTTGGAGAAACAGGCTCATAAAAGATCCCTGTGCTGTGCCCAGATAGATTTGGTCCTTGTGGAGCTCCTGTCCTCCCCAGATCATATTAACTCCCCCTTCTTTCATATGATTCCCCGCACTCTGCAGAAGGCTTGGTTATGAGTCTTACTATCTGATTTCATACACTACTAGGTAAAGTCTTTCAGAGGCCCTTTGTGGTAGGCTCCTGTCCTGTTACTTGTTTTCTCTTACATCCAATGTCTAAGTGAGGATTGATCATCTTACCCCAGGTCCTCCTTCTTGTTTATCTTCATTTGGTGTATATATTTCAGTATGTTTATCATATAGGTCTATATAAGACAGTATATACCATGTGTGTCTTTCTGCTTTGGGGATACCTCACTCAGGATGATCTTTTCTATGTCTCACCATTTGCCTGCAAATTTCATGATTTCCTTGTTGTTAATTACTGAGTAGTATTCCTTTGCTCATGGATTGGTAGGATTAGCATAGTGAAAATGACTATTCTGCCAAAAGCAATCTACAGATTCAATGCAATTCCCATCAAAATACCAAAACAATTCTTTATAGACCTTGAGAGAAAAATTCTCAACTTCATATGGAAAGAAAAACCCAGAATTTCCAAAATGATCCTGTACAACAACAGATCATCTGGAGGTATCTGCATCCCTGATCTCAAGCTGTACTACAAAGGAATAGTAATAAAAACTGCATGGTATTGGCATAGAAACAAAATAGTGGATCAATAGAACTGAATAGAAGACCTGGAAATAAACCCACACACCTATGGATACTTCATTTTTGACAAAGAAGCCAAAACCATTCAATGGAAATAAGACAGCATCTTCAACAAATGGTGCTGGTCTAACTGGATGTCTATATGCAGAAAAATGCAAATAGATCCATATTTATAACCCTGCACAAAACTAAAGTCCAAGTGGATCAAAGACCTCAACATAAAACCAGACACACTAAATCGGTTAGAAGAAAAAGCGGGGAAGAACTTAGAACTCATTGGCACAAGAGACAACTTCCTGAAGAGAACACCACAGCACAGGCTCTAAGATCAACAATCGAATTTTTTCTTGATATCACCTTAGTGCTGTGAACTTTCCTTTTACCACTGATTTCTTTGTTTCCCATAAGTTTGGGTATGTTGTACCTTCATTTTCATTGAATTCTATGATGTCTTTAATTTCTTTCTTTATTTCTTCTGTGACCCAGCTGTTCATTTTCCATGTGTGTGTAGATTTTTTGCTATTTCTGTGGTTGTTGAGTTTCAGCTTTAATCAATGGTGGTCAGATAGAACACAAAAAATTATTTCAAGCATCTTTTATTGTTGAGCCTTGCTTTGTGACCAAATACATGGTCTATTTTGGAGAAGGTTCCATGAGGTGCTAAGAAGAAGGTAAATTGTTTTGTGTTTGGGTGAAAGGTTCTGTAAATGTGTGTTTGGTTCATTTGATTCATGACCTCTGTTAGAGACATTGTTTCTTTGTTTAATTTCTGTGTTGTTGACCTGTTCTTTGTTGAGACTGGGGTGTTGAAGTCTCCCACTATTAATGCTTAGGGATTTATTTTATTAATGTTTCTTTTACAAATGTGGGTGCCCTTGTCTTGAGGCATAGATATTCAGAATTGTGATGTCTTCTTGGTGGAGTTTTCCTTTGATGCGTATGAAGTGACCTTCCCCATCTCTTTTGATTAATTTTGGTTGAAAGTGTATTTTATTAGATATTAGAATTTCTAGTACTTCTTGCTTTTGGGTCCATTTGCTTGGAGAACCATTTTACAGTCATTTACCCTCAGGTAATATCTGTCTTTGGGACTTAGGTGTATTTCCTGTATGAAACAGATTGTTGGGTCTTGTTTACACATCCATTCTGTTAGTCTATGTCTTTTTAATGGAGAGTCCTGAATCCATTGATGTTGAGAGAGATTAACAATCTGTATCTGTTAGGTCCTTTGATTTTGCTGTTACTTGTGGGAGTGTGTTTGTGTGCCTGGCTACTTTCAGTTTTGCTGTAGTGAGGTTATTTATTTCCTGTGTTTTCCTGAATACAGTTTGTTTTCCTGGGTTGTATTTTTCCTTCTAGTATCTTCTGTAATGTTGGATTTGTGGGTAGGTATTGTTTATTTTTTATTTTTATTTTTTTGTCGTTGAATAACTTGTTTTCTCCATCTATGATGACTGAGAGTTTTGCTGATACAGTAGCCTGGGCTGACCTCTGTGTTCTCTTAGGGTCTGCATGATATCTGTCCAGGCCCTTCTGGCTTTCATAGTATTTTTTTTTTGAGAAGTCAGGTGTGATTCTGATGGGCTTGTCATTATTTATTACTTGGCATTTTTCCCTTGCAGGTTTTAGTATTTCTTCTTTGTTATGTATACTTACTGTTTTGCTTATAATATGGCAGGATGATTTTCATTTCTGGTCTTATTTATTAGATGTTCTGTAGGTCTTTTCTAGGTCTCTCCTTTATATTACTGACATTTTCTTCTATTATTTTATTGAAAATATTTTCTGGGCCTTGGAGATGGGAATCATCTTTTTCCTCTATTCCTATTAGTATTAGGTTTTGTCTTTTCGTGTTGTCTTTGATTTCTTAGATGGTTTTTGTCAGGAATTTTTTAGATTTAACTTTATCTTTGATGGATTCATCAGTTTCTTCTATTGTATCTTCCACACCTGAGATTCTTTCTTTCATCTCTTGTAGTCCATTGGTTATGCTTACCTATGTAGTTCCTGCTTTCTTCCCTAAGTTCTTCCTCTCCATGTTTTCTTCTGTTTCTGTTTTCTTTAATTTTTCTAATTCTATCTTCAGATCTTGAGCTCTTTTGTTGATTTCTTTCACCCGTCCGATTGAATTTTTCCTTCAGTTCCTTCACCTGTTTGTTTGAACATTCCTCTGTTTCTTTTATTACTTTCATTGATTTAATTATTTTCTCTCTGAAGGCCACAAACTGTTTGGCTTCATCTTCCTTTGTTTCTTTATGGATGGTCATACTCTGTTTGACTTTATCTTTCTGCTACACATGGCTCAGTCTTCCTCAACAGTGGGGATATTCTATTAGCTGAGCTCCTTACTGATCAGCTCAGACAGTTTACAAATGAAACCAGAAGTTGCCAGTCCTTGTAAGAAATTGCCAGTCTTGAAGCTGATGTAGCACCACTTTATACTATTCTTATGGCCAAAGCGATTTCAATCCATACTATATAGAGGAAGCAAACCGGCTATGTTGAAGTATTTTTAATTGTGTTCTCACATTAACTATATCAATGAAAGTTTGATATAGTTAAACTTATAGTTGCAGAGTGTTTTCTATTATTTCTTGATTTAACAGTTTTTTATTTTTATATATGATGTCTTTATTTAAGAGTTTCTTAATAATAATATATTCATGATTTAAGTATGTTATCAATAAAAGATTTATTTCATGATTGCAAGATCCCGTTGCTTATTGTAACTTAAGTTTTACTAAAAATAAAGGGTTTGTTTTGTTTTGTTTTGTTTCAAGACGTGATTTCTCTGTGTAGCCTTTCCTATCTGGAACTCACTCTTTAGACCACGCTGAACTTGAACCCAGATATCTGCCTGCTTCTGCTTCCTACCTGCTGGGATTAAAGGCATGCATCACCACCACTGGTAGTAGGGATTTTTTTCCTGTAAGTGAAATGTTTGAAAAGATTTGCTAACTACATTGTTCAAATATTTTGTATCTCTTATGTATATGTTGTACAGTTTTCAACAGTCTAAGTAGTGATGAAGTTAGCCAAAAATCACATGCAACATTTATGGATTTTAAATGTTTTCTTATAAGCACATCTTATAAGTTTGCATGTAATTTTAGGTTCTTATGGGAATATACATATTTATAATTCTTAGGTCTTCTTGATGAGTAGACATGTAATTGGCTATTATGTTATTACTCTGGCCTGTTAACATAACCTATTATTTTTTAATTTTTATTAATTACTCTTTATTCAATTTGTATCTCCCCATAAGCCCCTCCCTCCTCCCCTCCCAATCCCACCCTCCCTCTCCCTTCTTCATCCATTCCTCCCCAAGTCCAATGATAGGGAAGGACCTCCTCTCCTTCCTCCTTATCTTAGTCTATCAGATCTCATTCGGAGTGGCTTCATTGTCATCTTCTGTGACCAGATAAGCCTGCTCTCCCCTCAGGGGGAGGTGATCAAAGAACAGGCCTATCAGATTATGTCAGAGGCAGGCCCTCTTCCCATTACTTTGTAACCTACTTGGACACTAAACTGCCATGGGCTACATCTGTGCAGGGTTTCTAGGTTATCTCCATGCATGGTACTTGATTGGAGCATGAGTCTTTGTGAAGACCCCTGTGTTCAAATTTTCTGGTTCTGTTGCTTTTCTTGTGGAGTTCCTGTCCTCTCCAAATCTTACTATTTTCCACTTTTTACATAAGATTCCATTCACTCAGTTGGGCACAACAGTTGGCCATAAGCCTCAGCATCTGTTTTGATAGTCTGCAGGGCAAAGCCTTTCAGAGGCAGGTTCCTAGCTTATTTCCTGTTTTCTTCTGATGTCCTTCTGATGTCTTTGCCTTTTGGGATGGGGATTGAGCATTTTAGTTAGTGTCTTCTCTCTTGCTTAGTTTCTTTAGATGTACAGATTTTAGTAGGTTTATCCTATATTATATGTCTATATGAGTGAGTATATACCGTGTGTGTCTTTCTGCTTCTGGGACAGCTCACTCAGGATGATCCTTTCCAGGTCCCACCATTTACCTGCAAATTTCTTGATTTCCTTATTTTTCATTGCTGAGTAATATTCCATTGTGTATATGTACCACATTTTCTGCATTCATTCTTCAGTTGAGGGGCATCTGGGTTGTTTCCAGCTTCTGGCTCTTACAAATAAATCTGCTACAAACATGGACAAGCAAATGTCCTTTTTGTGTATTTGAGCCTCTTTTGGATATATGCCTAGGAGTGGTATGGCTGGGTCTTGAGGAAGCACTATTCCTAGTTGTCTGAGAAAGCACCAGATTGATTTCCAGACTGGTTGTACAAGTTTACATTCCCACCAGCAGTGGAGGAGGGTTCCCCTTTCTCCACAACCTCTCCAGCATGTGTTGTCACTTGAGTTTTTGATCTTGGACATTCTGATGGGTGTAAGGTGAAATCTCAGGGTTGTTTTGATTGGCATTTCCCTAATGGCTAATGGCATTGAGCATTTAAGTGTTTCTCTGCCATTCAATATTCCTTTACAGAGAATTCTCTCATTAGCTCAGTTCCCCATTTTTTAATTTGGATTACTTGGTTTGGTGCTTTTCAGCTTCTTTAGATTTTTATATGTACTGGATATTAGCCCTCTGTCAGATAAAGAGTTGGTGAAGATAATTTCCCAATCTGTAGGCAGTCGTTTTGTTTTGATGACAGTGTCCTTCCCTTACAGAAACTTTTCAGTTTCATGAGGTCCCATTTATTGATTGTTGATCTTAGAGCCTGTGCTGTTGGTGTTCTGTTCAGGAAGTTGTCTCCTGCACCAATGAGTTCTAGGGTATTCCCCACATTTTCTTCTAACCGATTTAATGTGTCTAGTTTTATGTTGAGGTCTTTGATCCACTTGGACTTTAGTTTTGTGCGAGGTGATAAGTATGGATCTATTTGCATTTTTCTACATGTAGACATACAGTTGGACCAGCACCATTTGTTGAAGATGCTATCTTTTTTCCATTGTATGGTTTTGGCATCTTTGTCAAAAATCAGGTTTCCATAAGTTTCTGGGTTTATTTCTGGGTCTTCGGTTCCATTGATTCATCATTCTGTTTCTATGCCAGTACCATGCAGTTTTTATTACTGTTGCTCTATAGTACAGCTTAAGATCAGGGATAGAGATGCCTCCAGAAGATCTTTTATTGAAGAGGATTTTTTTTAGCAATTCTAGGTTCCTTGTTATTCCATATGAAGTTGAGAATTTTTCTTTCAAGGTCTGTAAAGAATTGTGTTGGTAATTTGATGGGAATCGCATTGGATCTGTAGATTGCTTTTGGTAAGATGGCCATTTTTACTATGTTAATCCTGCCAAGCCATGAGCATGGGAGATCTTTTCATCTTCTCATATCTTCTTCTAATTCTTTCTTCAGAGACTTGAAATATTTTTCATACAAGTCTTTGACTTGCTTGGTTAGGGTTACACCAAGGTACTTTATGTCATTTGGGGCTATTTTGAAGGGTGTTATTTCCCTAATTTCTTTCTCAGCCCTTTTGTCTTGTGTATACAGGAGGGCTACTGATTTTTTTGAGTTAATTTTGTATCTGGCCGCTTTGCTGAAGGTGTTGATCAGCTGTAGGGGTTCCCTGGTAGAATTTTTGGGGTCACTCATGTATACTATCATATCATCTGCACATAGTGATAATTTGACTTCTTTCTTTTCTGGTCTAGTTCATTGGGTGTTCTGTAGGCCTCTTGTATTCTTTTTGGACTCTTTTAAGTTGAGGAATTTTTCTTCAATGATTTTGTTGAAAATTTTTCTGGGCCTTGGAGCAGGGAATCTTCTTTTTCCTCTATTCCTATTATTCTTAGGTTTTGTCTTTTCATATTGTCTTGAATTTCTTGGACGGTCTGTGTCAGGAATTTTTTAGATTTAACATTTTCTTTGACAGATACATCGATTTCTTCCATTGTATCTTCCACACCTGAGATTCTTTCTTTCATCTCTTGTAGTCTATTAGTTATGCTTACCTCTGTAGTTCCTGTTTTCTTCCTTAAGTTCTTTCTCTCCACAGTTTCCTCCATTTGTGTTTTCTTTAATTTTTCCAATTCTATCTTCAGGTCTTGAGCCATTTTGTTGGTTTCCTTCACCTGTCTGATTGTATTTTCCTTCAATTCCTTCAGCTGTTTCTTTGAACTATCCTCTGTTTCTTTTATTTCTTTCAGTGATTTAAGTATTTCCTCTCTAAAGGTGAGAAACTGTTTGGCTGCAGCTTCCTGTATTTCTTTATGGATGTCCATAATCTGTTTTTCTTTATCTTCCTCCCATTTCTTTACAGATGCCCATAATCTGTTTGTTTTTTTCTTCCTCTATTTCTTTATGGATAGCCATAATCTGTTTGTTTTTGTTCTCCTTGTATTTCTTTATGAATGGCCATAATCTGTTTGAGTTTATCTTCCTCTAGGTCTTACACATTCTATTTATTTCCTCTGTCATCGTCTTCATGAACATAGATGTTAGCTCATCTTCTTGAATTTCAATTATGTTGGGGTTTCCAGGGCTACTTGCCCCTGGATATTTGGGATATGGAGATGCCATATTGCTCTCTCTTTTGTTGGTTGAGCTTTTATGCTGGCCTCTACCCATTGGGCTATCTTAGGTGTTTGGAGTTATTTCTGGTGGTTCCTGGGATACTCTGGGGGGAAAAATCCCCTTGGCAGGAAGATGGCTTTTCCTGAAAGAAGCCTCCTCAGCTTTTTGGGTATAGTCACTGTATGGCTAGTGTTTTTCAGGAGTTGCCACAGCTCACCTCAGGCATAGAGACCTGAGTGGATACTGTGGTCCTTGTTAATCAAGAGGGTTCACCTCTCACCAGGAGAAGTCTTGGAGACAGCTGCCCTGCTTCTAAGTTTCTTGTTATCAGTTTAGTGATCTGTGCTGTAACCTGTGTGTCTTTTGTTTTGGTCAGTTTTGTTAGGGATAACTGGTTGCCTCTTGGAGCAGTATCTGGGGGTTGATTTCAGGAATTCCGGGCTTCTGTAGGTTTGAGGTTTGGGCTCTGTGCCCCAGTATCAAAGCGGTAATCTGTGGCGGGTAAGTACAGCTCTCCTGGTAACAGCAGGCTATCAGGTGCACAGCAGGTCCCTGGGTTGGGCCAGTCTTCGGGACCTTTTCCAGGGATATGCTGTGTGGCCTAAGTCTGTCCCCTTTGCTTTGTTCCCTGTGAGGATTTCTCCCAACAGTGACTGCAAGTCTCTGGTGTCCTGGGGCGCACAGTTCTGTCTGTGAGGAATAGTTGGTACAGTGCAGGTCTCTGGGATGGCAGCAAGTCTGCCCGCAAATCTGCAGGACCTTTTCCAGGAGTATACTGGATGACCTAATTCGGGTCCCTGTTTCTTTCCTTCCCTGTGGGTTTTACTCCCAACAAGGACTCCCAGTCTCTGTTGCACTCGGGCTCACAGTTCTGTCTGTGCCAGAGAGCTGGGCTTGCAACAACTCTCTGTGCTCACGGCTTGACCCCAGTTGAGTGATGGCAGCTAATACCTGCCGGTCTGCAAGCCCTTTCCCAGGTAAAGCCTGGGTGACCCAAGTCAGTACTGTTTCCTTCCTTCCCTGTGGGGCCCTCTCCTAACATGGACTCCCAGTCTCTTTTGCACTGGGGCGCACAGCTCCATCTATGTCGGAGAGCTTGGCACAAAGCAACTCTCCATGCTTGCGGCTTGAGCCCAGTTCAGTGATGGCAGCTCGTACCTGCTGGTCTGCTACACCTTTTCCAGGTAAAGACTGGGTGACCTATGGCCAGTCCCACTGCTTTCCTTCCCCATGGGTTTTTCTCAAGACTGGGACTACCAGTCTCCGGTGTTTTTGTGCCCACCATTCAGCCTGGGAAGGTGATCAGGACATGCAGGCATGTGGCTCTGGTCTGGCAACCTAGTGACTGTGTGACCCGGGATCTCTTCCGGGTTCTGGCTGGGTGACCTGAGAGTGGACCCGACTGATTCCCACACCGTGGGGGTTTCCTCTCACCTGAGAAACACGATTGTTGTTGTTTTGGGGCCCAGAGTTCAGTCTCTTGGTCACTGTACAGAAAATGTTGTCCAGGTCCTCAGATGCAGTGTTCTCCTGGTGCTGCCATCTTGTCCCTCCCAACATAGCCTATTATTGATTTGCTATTATTTTAGCTAATCTAGCTTTATTTTGTCATAGTTTTCTTAAAGTTTTATTTACCTTTTCTTCTCATATACTCACTTATCATAAATCTTCTTGTGAACAGCCTATAGCTTTATGGAAGAGAAGACCTGATGACACTTTCCTTCTAAGAAAAATATTTCAACATATATACTTCTTATAAATATTGCTGTATTTGACTTTATCTGCATTATTGTATGCCAATCGTCTATTTCCTTCTTTTTGCATTATTTTAAATTTTTTTAAATTTTTGTTATTTGGTTTTTGTTGTTGTTTTTAATTTGCTATGCATGAGTGTTTGATCTCATGTATGTTTATGCACCATGTGTGTGCCTAGTGCCAAAAAAGTCTAGAAATAAGCATCAAATCCTCTGCATGTTTATGAATTATGACGTGGGTCCTGGGAATTGAACCCGGGTCTTTTCTAAGAGTGCTGAATGCTTTTAACTACTGAAACATTTCCTCAGCCCCTTCTTTCAATTTTTTTTCCACTGCTTTACCTTAAATATTATTAATGAATGACCACAGGAAATTTTATATGCCTACTTAATATATATCTTTCTAAATTAATCAAATAATCAAGATTTTTCAAGTCCACAAATCAGCATAAAATGTTCATTCCATATTATAACACTATTAAATACTATTAGGTATCATTTAACTTACTTTACCACTTTCTGTGGTATTCTTTTCTATTTTACACAGCGAATCTTACATTTTTGATAATTTATCTTCCACTTGATTCTTTTTCTTTAAAATTTCTTTCATTGATAATGTGTCATATTAGAATGAATGCCAGTAAGTTTCAATTGTATTATACTCTTATTCTTAAAATATATTTCTACGGGAATAGATCCTTTTTTACTCAGCACTGAGAAAACACAAGTTCACTGACATCTGGTTTCCGTTGTTGTTTTTGAAATGTTTACCACAAGTATAACTATACTATTCATTATGTGACTTCTCTTTTCTATGTTATCTTGTCCTAAAATTTTGCATTCATGTTATTTACTTTTATAACTATGTATATAAGGATTAATTTATTTACTAAACTCTGTGATTATTCTTATTGAATTTATGGATCATAGTTTTAAGTTTTAGAAATTTTCAGCCATTATATATTTAATCATTTCTACTGTACTGCCCTCACTTTGTAATTTTAATTAAGTGGGTGATAGAATTTTTCTTCCATATTTTATGTTGATTAAACAACTTTTCATAGTTTTCATCTCTTTGTTTCACCATGTGGCACCCATGCCAGAGATTTTTTTCTTTGCAATTATCTATTTTTTTCATTTTTTTATTAATTATACTTTATTCACTTTGTATCCCCCCATAAGCCCCTCCCTCCTCCCCTCCAAATCCCACCCTCCCTCCCCCTTCTTCATGCATGCCCCTCCCCAAGTCCACTGATAGGAGAGGTCCTCCTCTCCTTCCTTCTGATCTTAGTCTATTAGATCACATCAAGTGTGGCTGCATTTTCTGTGGCCTGGTAAGGCTGCTCTCCCCTCAGGGGGAGGTGATCAAATAGCAGGCCAATCAGATTATGTCATAGGCAGTCCCTCTTCACATTACTATGTAACCTACTTGGACACTAAACTGCCATGGGCTACATCTGTGCAGGGGTTCTAGGTTATCTCCATGCCTGGTACTTGGTTGGAGTATATACAGCAAGCCTATAGCCAACATCAAACTCAATGGAGAGAAACTTAAATCAATCCCACTGAAATCAGGGACAAGACAAGGCTGCCCACTCTCTCCCTACCTCTTCAACATAGTACTTGAAGTCCTAGCCAGAGCAATAAGACAACTAAAGGAGATCAAGGGGATACAAATCGGAAAGGAAGAGGTCAAAGTGTCACTATTTGCAGATGATATGATAGTATATATGAGCGACCCCAAGAATTCAACCAGAGAACTCCTCCAGTTGATAAACACCTTCAGCAAAGTGGCAGGATACAAAATCAACTCAAAAAAATCAGAAGCCCTCCTGTATACCAAAGACAAAATGGCCGAGAAAGAAATTAGGGAAACAACACCCTTCACAATAGCCACTAACCACTTGGTTGGTGTGACACTAACCAAGCAAGTGAAAGACCTGTTTGAGAAAAACTTCAAGTCTCTGAAGAAAGAAATTGTAGAAGATCTCAGAAGATGGAAAGATCTCCCGTGCTCATGTATTGGTAGGATTAACATTGTGAAAATGGCCATCCTGCCAAAAGCAATCTACAGATTCAATGCAATTCCCATCAAAATACCAACTCAATTCTTTACAGACCTTGAAAAAAAGATTCTCAGCTTCATATGGAGAAACAAAAAACCTAGAATCTCCAAAACAATCCTGTACAACAACAGATCATCTGGAGGTATCTCCATCCCCGATCTCAAGTTGTACTACAGAGCAATAGTAATAAAAACTGCATGGTATTGCATAAAAAAAGAAAGGAGGATCAATGGAACCGCATAGAAGACCCAGAAATAAACCCACACACCTATGAATACTCGATTTTTGACAAAGAAGCCAAAACCATTCAATGGAAAAAAGACAGCATCTTCAACAAATATTGCTGGTCCAACTGGATGTCCACATGCAGAAAAATGAAAATAGATCTATATTTATCACCCTGCACAAAACTAAAGTCCAAGTGGATCAAAGACCTCAACATAAAACCAGATACTCTAAATCTGTTAGAAGAAAAAGTGGGGAACAGCCTAGAACTCATTGGCACAGGAGACAACTTCCTGAACAGAACACCAACAGCACAGGCTCTAAGAGCAACAATCAATAAATGGGACCTCATGAAACTGAAAAGCTTCTGTAAAGCAAAGGCACCGTCATCAAAACAAAACGACTGCCTACAGATTGGGAAAGAATCTTCACTAACCCTTTATCTGACAGAGGACTAATATCGAGTATATATAAAAATCTAAAGAAGCTGAAAAGCAGCAAACCAAGTAATCCAATTAAAAAATGGGGAATAGAGCTAAACAGAGAATTCTTGACAGAGGAATATCGAATGGCAGAGAAACACGTAAAGAAATGTTCATCCTCATTAGCCATCAGGGAAATGCAAATCAAAACGACCCTGAGATATCACCTTACACCCATCAGAATGGCCAAAATGAAAAACTCAAGGGACAACACATGCTGGAGAGGTTGTGGAGAAAGGGGAACCCTCCTCCACTGCTGGTGGGAATGTAAACTGGTTCCACCACTCTGGAAATCTATCTGGCGCTTTCTAAGACAATTAGGAATAGTGCTTCCTCAAGACCCAGCTATACCACTGCTAGGTATATACCCAAAGTTTGCTCAAGTACACAAAAGGGATATTTGTTCAACCATGTTTATATCAGCTTTATTTGTAATAGCCAGAACCTGGAAACAACCCAGATGTCCATCAACGGAGGAATGAGTACAGAAATTGTGGTATTTTTACACAATGGAATACTACTCAGCAATCAAAAAGGAGGAAATCATGAAATTTGCAGGCAAATGGTGGGACCTAGAAAAGATCATCCTGAGTGAAATATCCCAGAAGGAGAAAGACAAACACAGTATATACTCACTTATATAGACCTATAAGATATGATAAACATAATGAAATCTATACACCTAAAATAGATAATCAAGAGAGCGGACATGGGGTAAGATTATCAATCCTTGTTTTGAAAGACAGATGGGATGCGCATTAAACATTGACAGGAGTCTACTGAGCGCATTTGAAAAACTCTAACTAGCAGTGTTTTCAAAACAAAGACTCATGACCAAACCTTTGGCAGAGTACAGGGAATCATAAGAAAAAAGGGGAGTTGGTCTGATGAGGAAAGGATAGGAGCTCCACAAGGACCAAACATATCTGGGCACAGGGTCTTTTCTGAGACTGACATGCAACCAAGGACCATGTATGAATGTAACCTAGATCCTCTGCTCAGATGTAGCCTGTGGTAGCTCAGTAACCAATTGGTTTCCCATAGTGAGGGGAACAAGGACTATTTCTAACAGGAACTCAATGACTGGCTCTTTGGCCTCTCCACCCCCCAAGGGAGGAGCAGTCCTGTTAGACCACAGAGGAGAGCTTTGCAGCCAGTCCTGAAGATACCTGATAAAACAGGATCAGATGAATGGGGAGGAGGTCCCCCCTATCAGTGGACTTGGCAAGGGGCATGGTGGAGATGAGGCAGGGAGTGAGGGACTGGGAGGGAATGAGGGATCGGGACACGGCCGGGATACAGAGTTAATAAAATGTAACCGATAAGAAAAAAATAAAAGAAAAGAAACTGAGTTATTGCAATTTTCCTCGGGTCTAGCAGAATGTGGAATTTCCACAATTCTAGGGGCTTAATCCTTACATCAATCAATTACCTACCTCTGTTCAAATGATATAGATGGTGTCCCTGATCTTGTCTTTTAATGAATCTTGTTAGTTCCAAGATTCCTGTTGATTTAATGTGCCTAATCAGATAAAATCTATTATTTCTACTTGAAAATTTATGTAAAATCTCCAAATATTTACACTTTATGCATACAAATCAACAATATTTTTTCTGTATGAAAAGTAGTCTCTTTTTATAAACCCTAACTTTTTAAAAATATTGTTTTTATTAATTATTTGTTAGTTTCATGCAATGCATTTTGATCATAATCATGTTTCTCCCCCAGCTCCTCCCAGTTCCTTCCTCATATCTATATTAAATTCACTTCATTTTCTCTCTATCCCTCTACTCTCCATCTCTCCCTCTTTTCTTCCTCACTGTCACCTCCATTTTATGATATGAGTTGTGCAAAAAGGGCATCCTTGCTTCAAACATCCATTCTTCATCCTGTACATAAACAGAATACTGAACGTTGTTTCTGTAGTTGTTCCAGTGATGGCATTAAGTGACAAATAGAGTGGTTCCTTCTTTAATTGTCTTTTCTTTCTCTGCACCATCAGGTATTTGAAGCCTGTCATCACTGTTTCTCTGTTCAAATACTCCCAAAATGTGGGGACTACTTGTTTTTTACCCTGTTGCATCAAAACAGTCAGGTTCTTAATTTGTACTTTTAATTTTCTAATATCTTAGGAACAATGACAATGATTATCTTCTTATTCTCAATACTCAAAGCCTTCTGGTCTTACTAACTTCGTTCCCACTCAACATTACTTCAAGCTTGTAGATGAACATTTTCTTTACCCTAGAATTTGGTGAGAACATTTGGTAAGACTGGCTCTTGCCTTTGTAATCTAATAAAAATATTATTTTACCTCCTGGTGGGTAAAGATCTCATTAACTTTACTCTAATTGTGTTTAATTACACAATATTTAATTCACATATTCTGAAATGAACAAAAACAAAGATGGATCTAACTAGACTATAATATTAATGTGATTTTTTTTAACCATTCAAGCTTTTAGTGGCATTCAAACTTTTCGAAATGTGAAGTTAAACTTAATATCGCCATGGTAGGAAAAGAGAGTTTGGAGAGAAAATGTTTGTATGTTGTTGGAAATCATAATTTTTCAAGTCATTTTTCAGCACTGAATTATGTTATTTAGCCCTCTGACTTAAACACCTATAAGCCAACTGGCTTAATTATTTTATTTGTTACTGTGTTGATGTTGGCTTAGTACACCTTTCACCCCTTATCTGACTGTGTTCCTGTGACTTAATTTGGACAGTCTACATTCAAAGACTCTCTGAACATAATGAAAATAAAGTGTTTAATACAAATGAATCTTTTTAAGTGGGATATTTAAGAGTACCTTCCCTTCTTATTAGCTGTATTACCACAAAGTGTACAATTCGTCAAATATCTTAGGTATTATATCAACAAACTTATTTTCCTCATGCCGTAGCAATGTTCCCTTTTACAAGTTATATTTGTTTAGAACAGTATTTCCAAACAAATTCTCTGTATGGCATCCCTCTTTGAAGTGTTGTGTATTACATGGATGAGAAAATAAAGAGTAAATCATTTTGGAAAGTACTTGGCAAGTTGAGTAAAAACAGGATGATTTATTCATTTGCTCATCCATTCACCCACTACATTCAGTAAGACAGAACCCGGCTTTGCCATTGTGACACTTGAAAGTTAGAAAAGAACACAGGTGAACAGACAATAGGTAACATTAATACTAGAGGAAACCATTGTGACACATGTTAAATGAGTATAAGTAATGAGGAGTAATGCATGGGGGTGTGCCTTTTAAAATGGGGGCACGTGAAGGAAGTCTTTCCCAGAAAGTATCACTTGAGCAGAGGCCTGAAGAAAATAAAGATACCAGCTGCCAACTATTGCTTAAAGAGGAAAGTAGCAGAAGAGTACTTTCAAAGGCTTTTATATGAGAATGAGATTAGCTTATTGGAGGATCATCATAAAAGAATTTAATAGTGAGGTAATGCTGCAGGGGTGGGAGTGGATGAGATCCAAGATGCAGTGTATAGGTTTTGTTAGGAAACTTCATAGGATGTAGAAGTTTGCATATATTTTTATACAGGGTAAAACTTGGTTATTTTTTTACATTTTCCCAAAGTTCTTTTACCATGGTTCTTTATCTTATTGAACATTTCTCAGTAGTGGGTGTGAAGTATCAACCGTAACACTTATTTTGAGAAATAAAAGCTGAAGTAGGTACTTTAGAATCGCTAATTCTAGAACAACTCAATGAATTAGTATAACTGAGTGAAGTGTAAATTACAAAGAGTTCAAGTCACATATATATTTATGTTTTTTATACTCCAGCATTAGTATGAGTTTTATTTCAGCCCACTTTTCAAACTTAATTCACTGTAAGTTTTCCTTGAAACAAAGAGCCAATTCATCTTAGTGAGAATTTTTAGAGAAAGAGAAACTTTGGAGGATAGCTTATTTACATATTGAAAATCTTGATATTTTTATTAGAATACATTTTTCATCTTTCCAGAGGAGTTTTACATTTAGAAACCATGTAATCATGTTATTTTTATATTACAAATTAAAAACTGTCATGCTCTCTAGAATGATTTTTTTCAACATCTTTTTTCTACTTCTTCCTGATTCTGGTAAATTATTTTAAATCAGTGGATAAATCAAATTTACATGATAAAATTGTTTTCTTCCTCAGTCTTCTATGTCTATTTAACTGCTGCTAAATTCTTAGAAAGATACAGATAAAGAGAAGACAGAAAATGTAAAAAGATTTTGCTATATAGTCTACTATATGTTTGTTGGTTTTGAGGTTAACTTCTTCTCTAGTTGTCAAAAAAAAGTGGTCAATTACTAGTAACTAGAGGCAGGGTAACCTAGTAAAAGTAAATGGTCAAATAGTCTACTTTAAATTCATGTTCTCATGAGTCCCTAGGGACTAAGAATTCACAGACTAAACTACATTTATAAGACTTCTAGTAGATCCACAAAATATGGTGATTTAATTTCAGCCATATGAATTCTGATGATGGTGGAAAAAGCTGAAGTAATCTTAAAAATCATACAGCACATCTATTCTACCCCAAGGGAGCTGTGACTACTGCATAATATAAATGAAACTTAGTGTTCCTGTGCAAGGAGGTGAATAAACTCATCCAGGTGGTAAACTTGGCTTATCATCTGAATTACACACACACACACACACACACACAC
>NW_026590677.1:0-45054 GCF_907164565.1 Psammomys obesus | reverse complement strand
CCTAGATCCTCTGCTCAGATGTAGCCTGTGGTAGCTCAGTAACCAATAGGTTTCCCATAGTGAGGGGAACAAGAACTATTTCTAACAGGAACTCAATGACTGGCTCTTTGGCCTCTCCACCCCCCAAGGGAGGAGCAGTCCTGTTAGGCCACAGAGGAGAGCTTTGCAGCCAGTCCTGAAGATACCTGATAAAACAGGATCAGATGAATGGGGAGGAGGTCCCCCCTATCAGTGGACTTGGCAAGGGGCATGGTGGAGATGAGGGAGGGAGGGACTGGGAGAAAATGAGGGATCGGGACACGGCTGGGATACAGAGTTAATAAAATGTAACTGATAAGAAAAAAATAAAATTAAAAAAAAAGAAAGAAACACAGGTAAACATAGCTGAACAAATAGAGGCACAAGTAGAGATAAAATTAGTGGCATATAAAAAGGAAATGAACAAAGAAATAGAGACCATTGTAGAGAGACAGGAATCTAAATTCAAATAGATGAAAGAAATGGTGCAAGGCATGAAAACAGAATTAGAATCAATAAAGAAAACACAAACTGAGAAAACCCTTGAGCTGGAGAACTTGGAGAAAAGATCAGGAACCACAAAAGTAAGCATCACTAACAGAATACAAGAGATGGAAGAGAGAATCTCTGGAGCTGAAGACACACTTGCAGAAATTGATACTTCTCTCAAAGAAAAAGTAAAATCAGAAAAGTTCCAATCACAAAATATCCAAGAAATCAAGGATGCTATGAAAAGACAAAATTTAAGAATAATAGGAATTGATGAAAAAGAAGACTCCAGGCTCCAAGGTCCAGAAAATATTTTCAAGAAAATCATAGAAGAAAATTTTCCCAACCTAAAGAAAGAGATGTCCACAAACATACAAGAGGCCTACAGAACACCAAATAGACTAGACCAGAGAAGAAACTCCTCACGCAACATCTTAGTCAAAACATTTAATCTACAGAACAAAGAAAAGATACTAAAAGCAGCCAGGGAAAAAGGCCAAGTAACATATAAAGGCAAACCTATCAGAATCACACCGGACTTTTCATCAGAAACTATGAAAGCCAGAAGGGCCTGGGGAGATATCATGCAGGCCCTAAGGGACCACAGATGCCAACCTAAATTACTTTACCCAGCAAAGCTTTCAATCAACACAGATGGAGAAAATAAAATATTCCACGACAAAACTAAATTTAGCAATATTTGAACAGCAACCCAGCCCTACAGAAGATACTAGAAGGAAAATTCCAATCCAATGAAAACAAATACACCCAAGAAAACATAGGTTAAAGATAATTTCCAACAAAAATCAAAAGCAAACAAGCAATGATTCACAGTAACTTTGCCAACTCCACAATAATAGGAAATAACATTCAATGGTCATTATTATCTATCAACATCAATGGACTCAACTCTCCAATAAAAAGACACAGACTAACAGAATGGGTGCTGAAACAGCAACCAACATTCTGCTGCATCCAAGAAACACACCTACGCAACAAAGATAAACGTTACCTCAGAATAAAAGGCTGAAAAACAGTTTTTCAAGGAAATGGACCCAAAAAACAAGCAGGAGTGGCTATCCTAATATCTAATAAAATAGATTTTCAGCCAAAACTAATCAAAAAAGACATAGAGGGGCACTATATTCTCATCAAAGGAAAAATTCACAAAGAATACATCATAATTCTAAACATCTAAGCCCCAAATACAAGAGCACCTACATTCATAAATGAAACATTATTAAAGCTTAAACCACACATTGATCACAATACCCTAATAGTGGGTGACTTCAACATCCCACTCTCACCAAGGGACAGATCAACTAGACAGAAAACAAATAGGGAAATAAAAGCACTTACAGAGTCCCTAAATCAAATGGACCTAATAGATGTCTACAGATCTTTCCACGCAAACTCAAAAGAGTATAACTTCTTTTCAGCACCTCATGGAACCTTCTCCAAAATAGACCATGTGGTTGGTCACAAAGCAAGTCTCAACAGATATAAAAATATTGAGATAATCCCTTGTATTCTATAGGACCACCATGGACTAAAGCTGGACATCAACAGCAAAGGAAATAACCAAAAACCTACACGCACATGGAAACTGAACAACTTGTTACTCAATGACAGCTGGGTTAAGGAAGAAATAAGGAAAGAAATTAAAGACTTCCTAGAACTCAATGAAAATGAAGGCACAACATACCCAAATTTATGGGACACATTGAAAGCGGTGCTCAGAGGAAAATTTATAACACTATGTGCCTTCAAGAAGAAATTTGTAACATCACATACAAGTAACTTAATGGCCCAACTGAAAACACTAGAAAAAAAAGAAGCAGATACACCCAAGAGGAGCAGAAGGCTGGAAATAATCAAACTCAGGGCTGAAATTAAGCAATTAGACACAAATAAAACTATTCAAAGAATCAATGAAACAAAAAGCTGGTTCTTTGAGAAAATCAACAAGATAGACAAACCTTTAGCCAAGCTAACTAAAAAGCAGAGAGATTCTATCCAAATCAGCAAAATCAGAAATGAAAAGGGAAACATAACTACAGACACTGAAGAAATCCAAACAATCATTAGGTCATACTACAAAAGCCTAAATGAAATGGACAATTTTCTTGATAGATTCCATCTACCAACATTAAGTCAAGATCAGGTAAAAAGACTTAATAGCCCTATATCTCCCAAGGAAATTGAGGCAGTCATTCTATGAAGCCACAGTCACCCTGATACCCAAACCACACAAACACCCAACAAAAAAAGAGAGATCAGGGATACAAGGCACATACTTAAATATAGTAAAGGCAATATACAACAAGCCTACAGCCAACATCAAACTCAATGGAGAGAAACTTAAATCAATCCCACTGAAATCAGGGACAAGACAAAGTTGCGCACTCTCTCCATATCTCTTCAACATAGTACTTGAAGTCCTAGCCAGAGCAATAAGAAAACTACAGGAGATCAAGAGGATACAAATTGGAAAGGAAGAGGTCAAAGTGCCACTATTCGCAGATAATATGATATTATACATGAGTGACCCCAAAAATTCAACCAGAGAACTCCTTCAGCTGATAAACACCTTCAGCAAAGTGACAGGGTACAAAATCAACTCAAAAAGATCAGAAGCCCTCCTGTACACAAAAGACAAAAGGGCTGAGAAAGAAAGATCTCAGAAGATAGAAAGATCTCCCTGCTCATGGATTAGTAGGATTAACATTGTGAAAATGGCCATCCTGCCAAAGGCAATCTATAGATTCAACGCAATTCCCATCAAAATACCAATTCAATTCTTTTCAGACCTTGAAAAAAAGATTCTCAGTTTCATATGGAGAAACAAAAAACCCAGAATCTCCAAAACGACACTGTACAAGAACAGATCATCTGGAGGTATCTCCATCCCTGATCTCAAGCTGTACTACAGAGCAATAGTAATAAAAACTGCATGGTATTGGCATAGAAATAGAAAGGAGGATCAATGGAACCGAATAGAAGACCCAGAAATAAACCCATGTACCTATGAATACTCGATTTTTGACAAAGCAGCCAAAACCATTCAATGGAAAAAAGATAGCATCTTCAACAGATGGTGCTGGTGTAATTGGATGTCTACATGCAGAAAAATGAAAATAGATCCACATTTATCACCCTGCACAAAACTAAAGTCTAAGTGGATCAAAGACCTCAACATAAAACCAGATACGCTAAATCTGTTAGAAGAAAAAGTAATCCAATTAAAAAATGGGGAGCAGAGCTAAACAGAGAATTCTCTGTAGAGGAATATAGAATGGCAGAGAAACACTTAAAGAAATGCTCAACATCATTAGCCATCAGGGAAATGCAAATCAAAACGACCCTGAGATTTCACCTTACACTCATCAGAATGTCCAAGATCAAAAACTCAAGTGACAACACATGCTGGAGAGGTTGTGGAGAAAGGGGAACCCTCCTCCATTGCTGGTGGGAATGTAAACTGGTACGACCACTTTGGAAGTCAATCTGGTGCTTTCTCAGACAACTAGGAATAGCGCTTCCTCAAGATCCAGCTGTACCACTCCTAGGGATATATCCAAAAGAGGCTCAAGTACACAATAAGGACGTTTGCTCAGCCATGTTTGTAGCAGCTTTATTTGTAATAGCCAGAACCTGGAAACAACCCAGATGTCCATCAACGGAGGAATGGGTACAGAAATTGTTGTATTTTTACACAATGGAATACTACTCAGCAATCAAAAAAGAGGATATCATGAAATTTGCAGGCAAATAGTGGGATCTAGAAAAGATCATTCTGAGTGAAGTATCCCAGAAGGACCAAGACAAACATGGAATATACTCACTTATGTAGACCTAAAAGATATGATAAACATTATGAAAACTATACACCTAAAGAAGATAATCAAGAAAGCGAGCACCGGGTATGATGATCAATCCTCATTTAGAAAGACAAATGGGATATACATTGAACGTATGACAGGAGTCTACCGCAGAAGGCATCTGAAAGACTCTACCTAGCAGTGTATCAAAGTAGATACTAAGATTCATAACCAAACCCTCGGCAGAGTGCAGGGAATCATATGAAAGAAGGGGAGTTTGATGTGGAAAGGATAGGAGCTCCACAAGGACCAAACATATCTGGGCAGAGGGTCTTTTCTGAGATGGACACTCAACCAAAGACCATGAGAGGATAAAACCTAGAACCTCTGCTAGGATATGACCCGTGATAGCTCAGTAATCAATTGGTTTCTCATAGTAAGGGGAACAAGGACTATTTCTAACAGGAGTTTGATTGGCTCTTTGACCTCCCCACCTCCCAAGGGAGGAGCAATACTGTTAGGCCACAGAGGAGGACTTTGCAGCCAGTCCTGAAAAATGGAGTCATATGAAAGGGGAGGAGGTCCTCCCCTATCAGTGGACTTGGAAAGGAGCAGGGAGGAGATGAGGGAGGGAGGGTGAAACTGGGGAGGGAATGAGGGATACAGCTGGGATACAAATTAACAAAATGTAACTAATGAGAAAAATAAAATTTAAAAATCTAAGAATAATAGGAATTGATGAAAAAGAAGACTCCAGGCTCCAAGGTCCAGAAAATATTTTCAAGAAAATCATAGAAGAAAATTTTCCCAACTTAAAGAAAGAGATGTCCATAAATAAACAAGAGGCCTACAGAACACCAAATAGACTAGACCAGAAAAGAAACACATCACGTCACATCATAGTCAAAACACTAAATCTACAGAACAAAGAAAAAATATTAAAAGCAGCCAGGGAAAAAGGACAAGTAACATATGAAGGTAGACCTATCAGAATCACACCGGATTTCTCATCAGAAACTATGAAAGCCAAAAGGGCCTGGGCAAGTATCATGGAGACTCTAAGAGATCACAAATGTCAACCCAGACTACTATACCCTGCAAAGCTTTCAATCAACATAGATGGAGAAAACAAAATATTCCATGACAAAACTAAATTTACGCAATATCTACACAGCAACCCAGCCCTACAGAAGATACTAGAAGGAAAACTCCAATCCAACGAAAACAACTTCACCTAAGAAAATAGGGCATACAGACAATATCCCAACAAAAATGAAAAGAAAACAAGCAATGAAACAGGGTAAGATCACCGACTCCATTACAAAAGGAACTAACATGCATTAGTCACTATTATCTATCAGTATCAATGGACTCAACTCACCAATAAAAAGACACAGGCTAACAGAATGGTTGCGGAAACAGGATCCAACATTCTGTTGCATCCAAGAAACACACCTATGCAACAAAGATAAACACTACCTCAGAGTAAAGGGCTGGAAAACTGTTTTTCAAGCAAAGCTGGAGGAGCCATCCTAATATCTAATAAAATAGACTTTCATCCAAAGTTAAAAAAAAAAGATAAGGAAGGCCACTATATTCTCATCAAAGGAAAAATCCACAAAGAGGACATCACAATCTTGAATACCTATGCCCCAAATACGAGAGCACCTACATTTGTAAATGAAACATTATTAAAGCTTAAATCATACATTGATCCTAATACCTTAATAGTGGGAGACTTCAACACCCCACTCTCATCAAGAGACAGATCAAATAGACAGAAACCAAAAAGGGAAATAAAAGCACTCACAAATTCCCTAAATCAAATGGACCTAATAGACGTCTACAGATCTTTTCACCCAAACTCAAAAGAGTACACCTTCTTTTCAGCACCACATTAAACCTTCTGCTAAATAGACCATATAGTGGGTCACAAAGCAAGCCTCAACAGATACAAAAGGATTGAAATAATCATTTGTATACTGTCTGAGCACCATGGACTAAAGCTGGACATCAACAACAACAGAAACAACAAAAAGCCGACACGCACATGGAAACTGAACAACTTACTACTCAATGACAGCTGGGTCAAGAAAGAAATAAAGAAAGAAATTAAAGACTTCCTAGAATTCAATGAAAATGAAGGCACAAAATACCCAAATTTATGGGACACATTGAAAGCAGTGCTCAGAGGAAAATTTATAGCACTAAGTGCCTGCAAGAAGAAATTCATAACATCACATACAAACAACTTAATGGCCCAACTGAAAACCCTAGAAAAAAAGAAGCAGATACACTCAAAAGGAGCAGATGGCTGGAAATAATCAAACTCAGGGCTGAAATTAAGCAATTAGAAAAAAATAAAACTATTCAAAGAATCAATGAAACAAAAAGCTGGTTCTTTGAGAAAATCAACAAGGTAGACAAACCCTTAGCCAAACTAACCAAAAAGCAGAGAGAAACTATCCAAATCAGCAAAATCAGAAATGAAAATGGGGATATAACTACAGACACTGAGGAAATACAAACAATTATTAGGTCATACTACAAAACCCTATATGACACAAAATTTGAAAATCTAAATGAAAAGGATAATTTTCTTGACAGATTCCATTTACCAACATTAAGTCAAGATCAGGTAAAAAGACTTAATAGCCCTATATCTCCCAAGGAAATTGAAGCAGTCATTAACAGTCTCCCCTCCAAAAAAAACCCTGGGCCAGATGGCTTCAGCTCAGAATTCTACAAGACCTTCAAAGAAGTGCTAACACCAATTCTCCTCAAACTATTCCACAAATTAGAAACAGAAGGAACACTACCAAACTCATTCTATGAAGCCACAGTCACATTGATACCTAAACCACACCAAGATCCAACAAAAAAGGAGAACTTCAGACCGATCTCTCTTACGAACATTGATGCAAAAATACTCAATAAAATACTTGCAAACCGAATCTAAGAACACATCAAAGATATCATCCACCATGACCAAGTAGGCTTCATCCCAGGCATGCAAGAGTGGTTCAACATAAGAAAATCCATCAATGTAATCCACCACATAAACAAACTGAAGGAGAAAAACCACATCATCTCCTTAGATGCTGAAAAAGCATTTGACAAAGTCCAACACCCATTCATGTTTAAAGTCTTGGAGAGATCAGGGATACAAGGCACATACCTAAACATAGTAAAGGCAATATACAGCAAGCCTATAGCCAACATCAAACTCAATGGAGAGAAACTTAAATCAATCCCACTGAAATCAGGGACAAGACAAGGCTGCCCATTGTCTCCATATCTCTTCAACATAGTACTTGAAGTCCTAGCCAGAGCAATAAGACAACTAAAGGAGATCAAGGGGATACAAATCGGAAAGGAAGAGGTCAAAGTGTCACTATTTGCAGATGATATGATAGTATATATGAGCGACCCCAAAAATTCAACCAGAGAACTCCTCCAGCTGATAAACACCTTCAGCAAAGTGGCAGGATACAAAATCAACTAAAAAAAAAAAAAAAAAAAACCAGAAGCCCTCCTGTATACCAAAGATAAAAAGGGTGAGAAAGAAATTAGGGAAACAACACCCTTCACAATAGCCACTAATAACATTAAGTACCTTGGTGTGACTCTAACCAAGCAAGTGAAAGACCTGTTTGAGAAAAACTTCAAGTCTCTGAAGAAAGGAATCGAAGAAGATATCAGAAGATGGAAAGATCTCCCGTGCTCATGGATTGGTAGGATTAACATTGTGAAAATGGCCATCCTGCCAAAAGCAATATACAGATTCAATGCAATTCCCATCAAAATACCAACTCAATTCTTGAAAAAAAGATTCTCAGCTTCATATGGAGAAACAAAAAACCCAGAATCTCCAAAACAATCCTGTACAACAACAGATCATCTGGAGATATCTCCATCCCCGATCTCAAGCTGTACTACAGGGCAACAACAGTAATAAAAAACTGCATGGTATTGGCATAGAAACAGAAAGGAGGATCAATGGAACTGCACAGAAGACCCAGAAATAAACCCACACACCTATGAGTACTCGATATTTGACAAAGAAGCCAAATCCATTCAATGGAAAACAGACAGCATCTTCAACAAATGGTGCTGGACCAACTGGATGTCCACATGCAGAAAAATGAAAATAGATCCATATTTATCACCCTGCACAAAACTAATGTCCAAGTGGATCAAAGACCTCAAAATAACACCAGATACTCTAAATCAGTTGGAAAAAAAAGTGGGGAACAGCCTAGAACTCATTGGCACAGGAGACAACTTCCTGAACAGAACACCAACAGCACAGGCTCTAAGAGCAACAATCAATAAATGGGACCTCATGAAACTGAAAAGCTTCTGTAAAGCAAAAAACACCGTCATCAAAACAAAACGACTGCCTGCACATTGGGAAAGAATCTTACCAACCCTTTATCTGACAGAGGGCTAATATCCAGTATATATAAAGAACTAAAGAAGCAGAAAAGCAACAAACCAAGTAATCCAATTAAAAAAATGGGGAACGCAGCTAAACATAGAATTCTTGATAGAGGAACATCGAATCGCAGAGAAGCACTTAAAGAAATGCTCAACCTCATTAGCCATTAGAGAAATGCAAGTCAAAACGACCCTGAGATTTCACCTTACACCCATCAGAATGTCCAAGATCAAAAACTCAAGTGGCAACACATGCTAGAGAGGTTGTGGTGAAAGGGGAACCCTCCTTCATTGCTGGTGGGAATGTAAACTGGTACAACCACTTTGGAAGTCAATTTGGTGCTTTCTCAGACAATTAAGAGTAGTAGTACCTCAAGACCCAGCTATACCACTCCTAGGTGTATACCCAAAATTTTCTCAAGTGCACAACAAGGACATTTGTTCAACCATGTTTGTAGCAGCTTTGTTTTTAATAGCCAGAACCTGGAAACAACCCAGATGTCCATCAACGGAGGAATGGATACAGAAATTGTGGTATTTTTACACAATGGAATACTACTTAGCAATCAAAAAGGAGAAAATCATGAAATTTGCAGGCAAATGCTGGGATCTAGAAAAGATCATTCTGAGTGAAGTTTCCCAGAAGGAGAAGACAAACATGGTATATACTCGCTTATATAGACCTACAAGATATGATAAACATAATGAAATCTACACACCTAAAGAAGATAATCAAGAAAGTGGACAAGGGCGAAGATGATCAATCCTCGTTTAGAAAGACAAATGGGATGTGCATTGAACATATGACAGGAGTCTACCGCAAAAGGCATCTCAAAGACTCTAACTAGCAGTCTTTCAAAGCAGACACTAAGACTCATAACCAAACCCTCGGCAAAGTGCAGGGAATCATATGAAAGAAGGGGAGTTAGTATCATATAGAAAGAATAGGAGCTCTACAAGGACCAAATATATCCGGGCACAGTGTCTTTTCTGAGACTGACACTCAACCAAGGACCACCTATGGATATAACCTTGAATTGCTGCTCGGATGTGGCCCGTGGTAGCTCTGTAACCAAGTAGTTTTCCAAAGTAAGGGGAACAAGGACTATTTCTAACAGGATCTCAAGGGCAGGCTCTTTGCCCTCCCTCCCCCAGGGGAGGAGCAGTCCTGTTAGGCCACAGAGGAGGACTTTGCAGCCAGCCCTGAAGATACCTGATAAAATAGGTTCAAATGAAGGGGGACGAGGTCCTCCCCTATCAGTGGACTTGGAAAGGGGCAGGGAGGTGACCAGGGAGGGAGTGTGTGGTTGGGGAGGGAATGAGGGAGCAGGATTCAGTTGGGACACAGAGTTAACAAAATGTAACTAATAAGAAAAATAAAATTAAAAAAAAAAGAAAACAAAAAAAACAAAGATCCCTTTAACACCAAGTCATAAGACAATACTTTGTTTCCCCTAGTTCTCATGTCTGGGAAAGGCTTTAAACATATTTAAGAACAGAGACAGTCTGCCAGGTGGTGCTGGTGCATGCCTTTAATCCAAGTACTCCAGATGAAGAGGCAGGGTGATCTCTGAGTTCAAGGCCAGCCAGGTCCACAGAGTGAATTTCAGGACAACCAGAGCTACACAGAGAAACTCTGTCTCAAAAGGAAAATAAGAAAAAATACACCACCACCAAAACAACAACAACAAAGGAACAGATCCAGGTACAAGACCAAGTGAGTGCACACCTGGTGTCCTAGCTACTTGGGAGGCTGAAGTGGGGTTCCTAGAGACCAGGAGTGTGAGGTTGGAACTGGGGGAGAAGCGAAAGCACATGAGTTTAAAAGGCACAGGGGTTTCAAAAGGTGAAATCCAAAAATTAAAATGCTAAAAATGGAAGTGGAAGTCAAAGGCCCAAGTCTGTACTACTAAGGTTTACGCTGACCTCTTTCAAGGTACTGCTGATAGTGCAGTTTGCTCATCTTCTCAGCTTGGCTCTTCCCTGGTCTGGTATGATCCCCTCTGATGTACACCTTCAGACATGAGCTTCTTACCTGACCAATACTGCCACAGTGCAGTACATCTCTTCCAGTGGTATATCCCCCAGGTCAGCATAAGGGTCAGGCAACCAAAGCCAAACTGGCAGGAAAAATGTAAATGCTCACGGTTGAGTTTGTACATTCATTTCAAAGCATATACAGTGTAAAAAGCCAGCAGAGACTGCTTCTGGGAACTCTGTCTGCTGGCCCCTGCTAGGGAAGTGAGCACTTGTTGCCCATACCATGGCTGGAAGCTAGCTGCATGTCACCTGACATGAGGATGCTGAGCTATGGCAGCGACAATGAGGAGACTTCTCTCTCCTACGGCTCACTAGGAAGGTCATCTTGTGCTTTCAATATGAAACATTTCACAGTAAAATCCAATCCCAAGACTTCTTGGATTCATCCTTCACACACTTTTAAGCATGACTTTATTTGTTACTGAATAGAGTTCAGTCTGTATAAGGTATCACTTCAAAATTATGTGAATATCATCATTATTTTCAGCTTTTACTGTGGAAAGAAAAAAAAAACTCTCATCTTGAAAGTTCTGAACCATTTGGTCCCTGACAAGAATGTGGATACCAGTGGGACCTTGTCTGTAAATCTGATTAATTTGGTGGAAAGGAGTATTAAACACAGAGGCAAGTTTTTGAGCAAATTCTGAAGCAACCATTTCTTCGAAGTAGATTGCATGATAAATGCAGGGTGTTCCACTGCCATTTTCACCACCATTGCCTGCAACTTGTGGCTGCCCTTGTAACACAGTGCTATTCGGCTGCTCCTGGCAGACATAGATGGTTAAGCAGGGCCTAACAGACCTTGACTTCAGGGAATTATAGAGCCGAATTCCATTGGCTGCACCACAGATATGAACTAAATGCTCCTTTGTCAGCTTTATTAAGTCAGCACCTGTAAAATTAGAGAACAGTCTTGTGTAGGAAGAGAACCTGTTTTTGAGCAGCCCCTGCTCTGTCTCCTAGGTTGTAGCTGAAGGCCGAATTTGTTCCACAGACTCCTGTGCAACAACAGCTCCCTGGTGATTTGGGGATGAAGATGCTGTCTGGGACACTGCACATGCTCTGCTGTGAGGAGGTGAAACTAGGTGCTGGGGGAGGGCTGTAATTCACATAGGCTGAAGATGTGTCAGGCTGTGGAGAACACTCTGTGAGGATGGTGGTGTCATAAGATGTCTGATACTTTTCTTTTTCATGAGCTCTTCTCTTCTCCATCTTTTCTCAGTCATTTTTGTTTGTTTCCTATCTGCACCTTTAAGCTTAAAGACTGATTTGGCAACTAGATGAATGAAGATGATCTGTGTATTCCCCGTTTTCATTCTGCTTAAAGGTGTCAACTTGGATCCTAAAAGACACTTCTTTTTCACCTCCATGCTTATGTGGACTGAATTCTGTGCTTATGCTGTGTATCTGAATGAAGGCAGATGTGCGCTCCGCAGGGTCTCACTGAAATTCAACTGTGCTTAACTGGCTTGGATTTGTCCTGTGTCAATTATTCCCCCAGTCACTGGAATATATAAATCGAGAAGTCTGACTCCTTAGTGATTCCACTACCAGCCTTCAAACTGCTAATGCTCTGTGTACTGTAGCCACCTATCATGGAATGCCACCCTTATGATGCTCTTACCAACTTTTCACTGATCTCAGACATATCTCTCATTTTGTGATTATTCAGCATCCAAATTTCATAAGACTGGCCTTGGTTCAAGTAAGTGAGTGTCTCATCAAGCAGTTTCACAGCTTGCGAAGTCACAGCATACATTACATACTGAAAGGAGTGTTGCTTGGTTTGTCATCCAAGGAAAAGCTGGAATCTTCTTGCTTGAAGATAGACAGCATCTTCAACAAATGGTGCTGGTCCAACTGGATGTCCACATGCAGAAAAATGAAAATAGATCTATATTTATCACCCTGCACAAAACTAAAGTCCAAGTGGATCAAAGACCTCAACATAAAACCAGATACTCTAAATCTGTTAGAAGAAAAAGTGGGGAACAGCCTAGAACTCATTGGCACAGGAGACAACTTCCTGAACAGAACACCAACAGCACAGGCTCTAAGAGCAACAATCAATAAATGGGACCTCATGAAACTGAAAAGCTTCTGTAAAGCAAAGGACACTGTCATCAAAACAAAATGCCTGCCTACAGATTGGGAAAGAATCTTCACTAACCCTTTATCTGACAGAGGACTAATATCGAGTATATACAAAGAACTAAAGAAGCTGAAAAGCAACAAACCAAGTAATCCAATTTAAAAAATGGGGAACATAGCTAAACAGAGAATTCTCCACAGAGGAATATCGAATGGCAGAGAAACACTTAAAGAAATGCTCATCCTCATTAGCCATCAGGGAAATGCAAATCAAAACGACCCTGAGATATCACCTTACACCTATCAGAATGGCCAAAATGAAAAACTCAAGGGACAACACATGCTGGAGAGGTTGTGGAGAAAGGGGAACCCTCCTCCACTGCTGGTGGGAATGTAAACTTGTACAACCACTCTGGAAAACTATCTGGCGCTTTCTAAGACAATTAGGAATAGTGCTTCCTCAAGACCCAGCTATACCACTGCTAGGTATATACCCAAAGTTTGCTCAAGTATACAAAAGGGATATTTGCTCAACCATGTTTATAGCAGCATTATTTGTAATCCCAGAACCTGGAAACAACCCAGATGGCCATCAACGGAGGAATGGGTACAGAAATTGTGGTATTTTTACACAATGGAATACTACTCAGCAATCAAAAAGGAGGAAATCATGAAATCTGCAGGCAAATGGTGGGATCTAGAAAAGATCATCCTGAGTGAAATATCCCAGAAGGAGAAAGACAAACATGGTATATACTCACTTATATAGACCTATAAGATATGATAAACATAATGAAATCTACACACCTAAAAAAGATAATCAAGAGAGCGGACATGGGGTAAGATTATCAATCTTCGTTTAGAAAGACAGATGGGATGCGCATTGAACATATGACAGGAGTCTACTGAGCGCATTTGTAAGACTCTAACTAGCAGTGTTTTCAAAGCAAAGACTCATGACCAAACCTTTGGCAGAGTACAGGGAATCATAAGAAAGAAGGGGAGTTAGTCTGATGAAGAAAGAATAGGAGCTCCACAAGGACCAAATATATCTGGGCACAGGGTCTTTTCTGAGACTGACATGCAACCAAGGACCATGTATGAATGTAACCTAGAACCTCTACTCAGATGTAGCCTGTGGTAGCCCAGTAACCAATAGGTTTCCCATAGTGAGGGGAACAAGAACTATTTCTAACAGGAACTCAATGACTGGCTCTTTGGCCTCTCCACCCCCCAAGAGAGGAGCAGTCCTGTTAGGCCACAGAGGAGAGCTTTGCAGCCAGTCCTGAAGATACCTGATAAAACAGGATCAGATGAATGGGGAGGAGGTCCCCCCATTAGTGGACTCGGCAAGGGGCACGGTGGAGATGAGGGAGGGAGGGAGGGATTGGGAGGGAATGAGGGATCGGGACACGGCTGGGATACAGAGTTAATAAAATGTAACTGATAAGAAAAAAATAAAATTAAAAAAAAAAAAGATGGGCAGTGCCAATACATCATTCATTCTGTAGGCACCAGCACCCAGCTCCTGCCTGATGCTGAACAAGATGGAGTCAAAGTCATGCACCAGCCAGGACTCGATCACCTTGTCCATACTGAGCACCCAGACCTTCCTCAGGCCTCGTTGCTGTCCCACATAGCCAGGCCTCTGGGTGGAAGCAATTTTTCAAATGAGGTGCCCACCTCCCAGATGACTTTAGCTTATGTCAAGTTGACATAAATCTACCCAGAACAAGTACTATCATGTTAGAGTTGTGCAAATCAAAGATTTGGAGTTACCCTTGATTCCAGTGAGCCTTGGTTCTTCTGCTGTTACTTCTATATCCAATGCCTGGTTTACTCCTGTTTATTTTAAATCTTCTTAAATAGCCTTTGAAACTACTCTTCTCCAAATAACCAAATCTAAATCATTCAAATTGCCATCAACTTTCTTTGAGAATAATTAAACCAGTGAGCATCTAAAAGAATCTTCAGCTATTCATAATTGACTGGTTAGCAATAAAATAAGTAAACTAATGCAACAAAATAATAAAATTAATCACACCAATACGTAATGTTCAATGAAAGAACTAATTTGAAAAATACGTATTATATTATGCCGTTTATGTAAGTAACAGAAAAAGCAAACTAACCCAGGATGATAGAAATCACATCAGTGGTTAGGTTACTTCTGGGAATTAGAGACTGACTGAAGAAGGCATAAGAGAATTTGCTGTTGCGATGAAAATATTCTGCAATATGATACACATTCATTAGATCCTAGTGAGTGGGAATCCTAACATGAACATTTTGTGTATTAAATTACACCTCAACCAAAACAATGACAAACTAATCATATACTATTTTGCATTCTCTAAACTAAATGGTATCTTTTTTTATTGAGATAAAACATATTTTAAACTTACAATGTTCCCCTTCCCTTCAGCTAACAACACACATTATTCTTCCTGTATGCCTGTCATTCTATCTTTTTTCAATTTCTCAAAATGTTCTTGTATTCTACATCTTTATATATGTGAATATACTTTTTTATCTCTGCAATATGCCTCTTCAAGCTGCTTTATCAAGCTAATTGATAATTATTCAAGTTTCATTATTCCTTCAGGAAAGCCCTCATGGACCACTTTCTAGTGAGTGTTTTAAAATTTTCCTCTCTATAATCTGAGTGTGATGGTGCATACCTTTAATCCCAGCATTTGGGATGCAGAGACAAGTGTATCTCTGAGATTTTGAGGCCAGCCTGCTCTACATGGTGAGTTCCAGGACAGCCAGGACTATGTAGAGATACTTATTTAAATATGCATATTTAATACATAATATATTAATGTACATGTTTATATTAATATAATATGTTATCTAAATATATGTACTAAAATATTACTGTCTCCCTGTCTGCAGCACTTTTACAATTATTTGCATAAACACTAATTTTAAAAAATGTTTATTCCAGTTTTCCATCAACGCAGTGCATTCTTATTTTGTTAGCTATTTTATCATCAAAATTTCACATTGTGCCTTATGTCTACAGGACACTCCACATTTGCTGAATGACTTGTAGACTAATGATCATAAAAAACTGTGTTATTCTACTGACCTCTACCCATTGGGCTGCTAGTTTCTGGTGCTTCCTGGAATCCTGGGGTAGGGAGAATCCCCTTGGAAGGAAGATGATTTTTCTTGAAGGAGGCCTCTTCTGCTTTTGGGGTATGGTCACACATGCTGGAGAGGTTGTGGAGAAGGGGGAACCCTCCTCCACTGCTGTTGGGAATGTAAACTTGTACAACCACTTGGGAAATCCATCTGACACTTTCTCAGACAACTAGGAATAGCGCTTCCTCAAGATCCAGGTAGGCATATATCCAAAAGAGGCTCAAGTACACAATAAGGACATATGCTCAACCATGTTTGTAGCAGCTTTATTTGTAATAGCCAGAAGCTGGAAACAGCCCAGATGCCCCTCAACTAAAGAATGGATACAGAAATTGTGGTACATCTACACAATGGAATGTTACGCAACAGTGAAAAACAAGGAAATCATGAAATTTGCAAGTAAATGGTGGGACCTGGAAAGGATCATCCTGAGTGAGCTATCCCAGAAGCAGAAAGACACACACGGTATATACTCACTCATATAGACATATAATATAGGATAAACCTACTACAATCTGTACACCTAAAGAAACTAATCTAGAAGGAGGACTCTGGCTAAAATGCTCAATCCCCATTGTGAAAGGCAAAAAGGATGGACATCAGAAGAAGAAGAAAACAGGAAACAAGTTAGGAGCCTCCCACAGAGGGCCTCTGAAAGGCTCTGCCCTGCAGACTATCAAAGCAGATGTTGAGACTTATGGCCAAACTTTGGGCAGAATGCAGGGAATCTTATGAAAGAAGTGGGAAATAGTAAGATCTGGAGAGGACAGGAGGTCCACAAAGAGAGTAACAGAACCAAAAAATTTGAACACAGGTGTCTTTCCTGAGACTCATACTGCAACCAAGTACCATGCATGGAGATAACCTAGAACCCCTACACAGATGTAGCCCATGGCAGTTCTCTTTGATCACCTCCCCCTGAGGGGAGAGTAGCCTTACCAGGCCACAGAGGAAGACAATGCAGCCACTCCTGATGAGACCTAACAGACTAGGATCAGAAGGAAGGAAAATAAGACCTCCCCTATCAGTGGACATGGGGAGGAGTATGCATGGAGAAGGGGGAGGAAGGGAGAGTTTGGAAGGGGAGGAGGGAGGGAACTAGAGGGGGGATACAAAGTAAATAAAGTGTAATTAAAATTAAAATTAAAAAAACTGTGTTATTAATCTCCAGTCTATGACATGGAATGAAAGAGTCTAATATTAAATGAAATAATAATCATAGAAAAGTACATGATGAAAATTATTCAAAGAAGGTAGAGAACTGCAATTGGTACTTTTGATGTTGTGAGTTTTGTGTGGCACAAAGAAGAAATTCAGTGCCATTGTATTATGCCACAGATCCATGATTCTCACATTTGATGAAGCAGCAGTATTACCAAGGAACGAAATTACATCTCAAAACACAGATACTGAGTAAATTATGATGTCAGTTAGAAAAGTGTGACCAAGTAGAAGTCTTAGAAAGGCCTGTTTTTTTGTCATCAGTTCAGGAAAATTTCAATCATTAAAAATTGTCTGTCTGTCTGACTAAAATGCTCAATCCCCATCCCAAAGGGCAAAGAGAATAGACATCATAAGAAGAAGAAGACAGGAAACAACCTAGAAACCTGCCACAGAGGGCCTCTGAAAGGCTCTGCCCTGAAGACTATCAAAGCAGATGCTGAGACCTATGGCCAACTGCTGGACAGAGTGCATGGAATCTTATGTAAGAAGTGAGAAATAGGGGGCTGGAGAGATAGCTCAGAGGTTAAGAGCATTATCTGCTCTTCCAAAGGTCCTGAGTTCAATTCCCAGCAACCACATGGTGGCTCACAATCATCTATAATGAGATCTGATATACTCTTCTGGTCTGCAGGCATACATGCAGACAGAACACTGTATACATAATAAATAAATAAATCTTTAAAAAAAAAGTGGGAAATAGTAAGAGCTGGAGAGGACAGGAACCCCACAAGAAAAGCAACAGAACCAGAAAATTTGAACATAGGAGTCTTCCCAGAGATTCATACTCCAACCAAGTACCAGGCATGGAAATAACCTAGAACCCCTACACAGATGTACCCCATGGCAGTTTAGTGTCCAAGAGTGTTACATAGTAATGTGAAGAGGGACTGCCTCTGACAAATCTGATTGGCCTGCTCTTTGATCATCTCCCCCCTGAGGGGGGAGTAGACTTACCAGACCACAGAAGATGACAATGCAGCCACTCCTGAAGTGATCTGATAGACTAAGATCAGAAGTAAGGAGAGAAGGACCTCCCTTATCAGTGAACTTGGGGAGGGGCATGGGTAAAGAAGGGGGAGAGGAGGGTGGGACCAGGAGGGGAGGAGGGAGGGGTTTATGGGCGTATACAAAGTGAATAAAGTATAATTAATAAAATTAAATTAAATTAAAAAAATAAAAAATTGTCTGATGGTTTCTCCAAAAGAAATGGAAATTATTTAAGCATTGTCAAGATCATTACCTATTACTGTTATTAAATAACTTCCTGTTTTGAAGGGGCAGTAGTAGTTCTTTTTTATTATCTAAACTGCCATGAATTTAGGCATGATCCTTTGTCTTTCAGACAGTGATTATCTGATAAAGAAAGGGAAAACAAAATGAAGTATATAAATAATACCCTGAAAAGACACAAATAAACATCTGAAAAACAACATCTCTTATTCCAACATCAAACAGAACATTATATCAAATCAAGTGGTATTCATTTCAGGGCTTAAGGAATAGAAAATGTATTCCACAGCATAGAGAAAAGAGGAATATGACTTAGGATAAAGAAAACGGTGATTACAATTTATAGTGGCATAAATGCACATAATCAAGTCATAACAGTTTAGAATGGCTGATGTGTAAAGTGCATAATGTGAGATTCCTGAGACAAACTTAGAACCACATAGATTTAATTTTTTGAAGAGTTATTAGAAAATCTAATCTACTCTCACTCCTTTCATATAAGTAAATTGATGTCACCAAAACATTGATTTGGCCAATGCTTTCCTTATATTGTCACCTTAAACTAAGGATTATTTAATTTTAAAGCCAGGAGTTTTGTAGTCTCCTACATTCTTTTTTTTTTAATTTTATTTTTTTCTTATCAGTTACATTTTATTAACTCTGTATCCCAGCCGTGTCCCGATCCCTCATTCCCTCCCAGTCCCTCCCTCCCTCCCTCATCTCCACCATGCCCCTTGCCAAGTCCACTGATAGGGGGGACCTCCTCCCCATTCATCTGATCCTGTTTTATCAGGTATCTTCAGGACTGGCTGCAAAGCTCTCCTCTGTGGCCTAACAGGACTACTCCTCCCTTGGGGGGAGGGGAGGCTAAAGAGACAGTCATTGAGTTCCTGTTAGAAATAGTCCTTGTTCCCCTCACTATGGGAAACCAATTGGTTACTGAGCTACCACAGGATGCATCTGAGCAGAGGTTCTAGGTTATATCCATACATGGTCCTTGGTTGATTGTGAGTCTCAGAAAAGACCCTGTGCCCAGATATATTTGGTCCTTGTGGAGCTCCTATCCTTTCCCCATCAGACTAACTCCCCTTCTTTCTTATGATTCCCTGTACTCTAAGTCCCTAATGCCAGATTCAGAAGATAGCTATGAGTTTCAGAGTAAAGCATTTGGTTTTTTATCTGTTACATCACACTACACATAGGAAAATTGTGAATGGAAAAGGGTTATTAAATGTCCTGTTTTGTTTGTTTGTTTGTTTGTTTGTTTGTTTGTTTAACTTAACACAATCTAGACTCACCTGGAAAGAGAATATCAGTTGAGAAATGCCTTTATCCAATTAGATTGTTGGAAGAAGGTGAGACATTTTCTTGATTAATGCTCGATATTGGAGTGTCTCGACCTCTACAGGTATATCATCACTGGGCAGGCAATTCTTGGTGCCATAAGAAAACAGGCTGAGACAGCTATGAGAAGCAAGCTAATAAGCAGCCAGTAAGTTCCTCTGTGGTCTCTGTTTTAGATCTTGACTCTATGTTCCTGCCTTGAGTTCCTGACTTGGCTTCCTTCATTATGAATCATAAACTATGAGATGAAATAAACACTTTCCTCTGCAAGTTGCTTTCATCATGGTCTTTATCACAAAAACAAACAAACAAACAAAAAAACACAGTAAAGTTGGAACGGAGATCTAAAACAAAATAATTTTAGAGTTTAATGGAATAAACAATTTTTAAAAAGAAGTTGTGTATTATTTGAATTATGTAATAATCAATATCAAATATAAAACTGGAGATCAAAGGAGTTGTTACACCTGAAAATGGTGATCTAAAAGTAATACAAAGAAAACACCACAATATTTGGCTCAAATATCTTTTAAAAAAAAAAAGACTGCTAGAAAGCAGAAAGTCAAAGGATGGACCATTGTGGCTATTTACATTTGTGCATGGTAGACAGAAAGGATGGACATATGTCTGGTTAAAGGTGAGAAAAGCCAAGTTTCAAGAAAGACAAATGGTAGAAAGAGATAGAGAAAAATGAGTCAAATCTATAGATGAAATATTCAGAAAACACTATTTACAATGCTTTGGCATTCACAGTAGTACTCTGATTTATCCAGAAGAAGAAAACCTTTTATCTTTTTTGTTGCAGCAGGATTTAAGATTATTTAAGCCGAGAACTGCTGGGTTTCATCAGAGGCCACCTGCTAACATGGGGTCCTACATATATCCAAAAGCTGCTTAAGGAACTGTCAGATCAGAAGCAAAGCAGAAGCTGCTACATGTTACACAAGGGAAAGAACATGTTGAACGTATTTCATGTTATTGCATTGACTGTGCCAGTGTAGAAGACAATTGAATGAATTACTGCTTTGTGGTACCCTGATGGTCTAGATGATTTTTGACAGCTATTCTACCCTTCAGTGAATAGCTTGAATTGTTTGTATATAAAATTCGTAATTTTTGAAGGCTCCTTTTGTTATTTTCAATTTTTTTCATTCTATATTTTTTTCTTCACAAACAAAAAAAAGGTAAAACCAACACTGATATTTGTGCTGGAATCTAGAGTTACTGGAGAGATGGTTCAGAGTACTTTCTGCTCTTTCTGAAGACCAAAATTTGGTTGCCAGTACCTGTACAGCAACTCAGAACAGTCTGCTATTCTAATTCCAGAGGTTCTGATGCCCTCCTTTGACCTCCAGGCACAAACATCCATGTGGGCAAAATGTTCATGCACACATTAGAAAGATAGAGAGTCAGAGACAGACAGAGAGAGAGAGAGAGAGAGAGAGAGAGAGAGAGAACTGTCATTTTTGAGTAATTTGGTTCTATGTTTGTTTTGCTTGGCAGTAAGAGTTTTCTTACTTCCACCCAATATTGTTATATATTAAATGTACCTTAGAAAAATTTCACATAGCCATAAGAGAAACAAAGTGTACTTGTTTTACACTATAATGAACTAATTCTTAGAGTATGTCCTTAAATTGAATTAAAATTGTTTTATGAATTAAAATGTAATTTCTCTGTTATAACTCTTGATGGTGTTTTCAAGTGAAATGTGTATGTGTGTATGTGCATATAAATTTACACAAAATCATGTATATAGTAACACTTATAAAATTACCTCTTTAGAATAAGAATGCATCTTATATAGCATAGAATGCTTGGCTTATAATGTAGCACTTCCTTTTGAGAATGAAGTTTCTATCAAGAATGGCTTCTCTATTATTGTTTCGAAAGGATATTGGAATCATTAAATCTCATGCATATGTAGATCTATGGTTTTATCTGAATTTCAAGAGATAAGAATCAGTGTTAATAATAAATATTTAATAAGCAGTACTGATAAAATGAAGTATCCACACCTAAATTAGCATGAACTGGTACATTTAATCAAGAGTAGCTGTCTGTGCTTTGCAAGACATTAAGCAATGTATGGAAATAATTTTGGTTAGCACAACTAGGAAGTGAATATGTGGTACTACTGGCATCTAGTGGGGAGGAGAAATATGCTTCTAAACACCTAATAATAAACAGATCATTCACCCCCAAGGAAGAGTTACATAATCTAAAATATCACATATCTAGCCTTGCCCTCTTCTTCAGGCACAACCTTGTTTCTTTTATTACCAGTCTTTTCACAAATGTGCTTAGGTAAACATCTAGGGGACCTGAAGATATAAAATATATATTAAATATATATATATATATATATATATATATATATAGTAAATCTTTCCACAGAAAAAGAAGTAGGATTATAAAGAGGCAATGTTAGAAAATTTGCCACTTGCATTGATTTTCACTATATACTTAACACTCTGTTAGATGCTTTGCATATACTGTTTCACTTAATGCTCACAAAGAAGCCCTAATGAGGTAAGTCATTATTATTATTAATGTTCAAACATGAGTCATAAGTAAGAATAATTTTCCTAGGTCATGATGTTTTTCAATATAATTGCACTTTGTAGACCACAGTGCACAATCCTTTTACTTAACTAGAAAAGCCAGACAAAAATATTCTATATAGAAAATGCAGGTAGTGGCAAAATGTTCCTATGTTAAGGCTTTCTCATTCTTATTCCATAAAAATACTAAAATGTTGGGAAAATTTTGCTTGCAGAAACTGATTCAAAAGCATATCAAATTCTGTCCCATCTTTGACAAAAAATAGAGACTGTTAATTTGCATTATAATAGAAAATGCATTGTTCAGTGAGAGTAAAGATTTTTTTCAAAGCACAATTTGCTTCATCTTACTAGATTGGAATAAATCACACAATCACCCCTATCTCTTTTCTACTCTTAAAAAAACACAGTCACCCAAACTGGCAATATTTTTCCAGTTTCTATTATTTAAACCCTAAGTTGATATTTTATAAACAGTTGAATAGTCATAAGTAGACACTAAAGGAAACACAGAGAAGAAGAAACATACATGTGCCTACGAGAGTAGATTTAAATATATTTTACTAAGAAACACAATGTAGCTATTTGGGACATTATGGTAAAATTAAATTTATAATTTTTTTTTTAAGATTAGGGCTCATGTGTAGCATAGGCTGCTCTGGACTTATCATGTCGGCCAGATTTTCTTTGAATTTGCAAGGATTCTCCTGTATCTGCTTAACAAATGCTGGGATTAAAGGCATGCAACATCTAGTACCTGGTCCTAAATACATCAGATGTAAGTGGAAATACCAAGAATCAAACCCAAGATTTCATTTAGTCAAAGCCTGCCCTCTATCACTGAGCTATACATTTACTATAATGTTTCTGCAATAATTGTTAGGACCAGTCTGCACCATATGGTTAGTTTAATTAGAATTCTCAATCTTACCACCTTGGATTCTTGTCAATAAGTACCCAAACGATTCTATCTACATAACAGTGTTAACAATTATTTGTGCAGTGACAAAATGCAAGTACTATAGTTTCAAAGTATGGGATGAACTCTGTTCTAAAATCAAATATTTAATTACATTGCTTTGTCAAGTTCTGTAAACTTCAGCTTGCTTTGAGCAGATAGGACAGGACAAGAGGCCATCTTACTTCACCTTTTCATAAATTTCACTATTTACCCATTCCTGTTTCTTTTCCCATATACCTTTTTCTGGCAAACAGTGATACTCTTCATCCTGCATCATTTTGTGGAACATACTTCAAACAATATTTAAAACTCATGAATCAGAATTAGAAAATGCTTACAGAGAAAAGTGAAGTGAGTGAAGTGAAGGATATCTGAGCAGCAAGTTTTGTATCCTTTCTTCATGGTTTCTGAGGAAAAAACAAATGTGGACCAGTGACTATTCTCTATTTTTTTGTTAGAGAATATTTGCAAAGAAAAATTATAAGGCTATTTGTGGTAACATATTCTTACAACAGGTATTTTAATTCCATCAGGGATCCATAAATTAAAGGTTTAATTCCCAGACTGCTTTTAACCAAAATGCCCTAGGAAACAAAGCACATCCCTAGCAAGACCAAAGGAAGGAATGTTCCTGTGATGCTGGCACTCTGGTCCTTGAAATGTCTTTTTCAGCTACTTCTAAATTCATACTGTGATAAAGAAAAAATAAAAGCAGCATTGAAATTGCAATGTAAAAGATTGCATGGAGACTGCTGTTTATATTTTAGAGTTAATCTAATCTAGAGGCAGAGGCAGAGGACATTTATTGCAGAAATGCCACAAAGTCAAACAACAACAAAAGAATCAAATATTTGAATTTAATTTTAAGCGCAAGCACAAAACTATATAGATTCAAGAAATGTGGTTTTTCACTGTCCTGTGGAGCACTGCACTCAATATTTCTTTATAGATATAGGCTTTCCATTTATAAGGTGCAAATGCAGAGCCCATTATGATCTTGTTTAAATCCTTTGTGGTCCTTCTGTCCATTGATATCTAATTTTACAGATTTAAATCTACCACATATAGCTGTGATTTAAATTTAAAATACACAAGAACTTGCTTAAATTTTACTTAAATGGTGTTTTGTTAAATTGGGCACAAGAATTTAGGGATTCTTCATATAGACCTTTAAAATTCCGGTAGGTGTCCATGAAGGAAAAATGAGAGACAAATGATTCATTCAAAATATTTGCATCATGATTGCAAAATTCAGCAAAATGCCAAAATGTTTCTGCATTTTGTATTAATGTCATCTCCTGCTTTTCAGCATGTCTCTATTGCTCTCAAGAGACTCGTCTTTAAGTAAGAGTACACTATGTCTGCAGAACAATCTACAGCAAGCTGACAGGCTATTGAGGAAATCTGCAATTCCTGCACAATGAATATTTATGACACCTCTGATTTTTTAGAAATGTATTGATTTTTAACTTTTATTATGATACAGAAATGCAGGCTGTGTAAATGCATATGGATGGCACAGACAGAAACACAGTTTTGTATATCATGTCTCCTCACTTAAAGATAAAAAGTTCTATCTTTATTAGGAACAATGCAGTAGTAGATTATTTCTTGAATCTCTCCAGTAGTGTTTCTGTAGAATGGACATTATCATCCAAATGGCTAAAACTCCCACAGAGATGATGTAAGATATTTGTTCTGCATTTGACAAGTTAATTATAAAGATGAGGAGGATCTCAGTACTTCTTGATTTGTCCACGTATTTAACAAACACAGAACCATAATTAAAACTAGAAATGTTGTCAGTTAATGACCACTAACAGTAATCAAACCAGCTAGGAAGTTAAGTGTTTCATGCCACAAAATAAGTTCTGTAGATTGATTTTTGAACACTGATAGCCAGTGTTCAAGAACCTGCTCAACTAAAAACAGCCATAAACAGAATTCATAATGTCAAAATGCAAACTATGCATTCAGAACACTTGGCTAATAAAGAAAATTGAGTATGCAAAGAACTGAAACATAAGGGTTGAAATGAGCCTTTAAAAATAGCTTAGCACAAAATCATTTTTGACCATGAGAAAAGCCTGATTTAATCATGTTCCCATAAAGATATTAGAATACGAACAGTCAAAAATTTTCCTTCCTTCCTTTCTTTTTTTCCTTCCTTCCTTCTTTCTTTTATTTCCTTTATCTAGATAAGATTATTCTCAAAATTCTGAGTTCTAACAGACCAAATTCACATCAAAGGAAATAAAGGTGTTCAAAGCAGCAAATTTGCAGTCTCTCTGGCAGCATAATCTTGTGACAAAAAGTGTAACCATTCCAGCAGCATTTAGACAGCTGCATAGAATCCCTAATGGTCTGTCATACCCATCCAGGCTGGCTGCACTACCATCAGGCAAAGCCTGGGCTTTTAGGTCCAAGAGAAATGAAATCAAAACCCACAGGGAAGAATATATGCCTCATTTAACATGAAGTATTTTAATACCAGCCTGCTTTTGACTAATTTGAGAACTTATCACATGATCCCCTTTGAAGATGAAACTGTTTTAGTATTCCTGTAATGAGGCTGAATATTAAAGTATTCAGTGATTTTCTCTTTATGGCTTTAAGTGTACTGAGGCATAATTCTCCATGGTTTGACACAGATTGTATTTTGTAATGATAATGGTCAATCTTTGCTAAGATAGAGGTTGTTCTCTGAAATACTGATGAACCACCTTAATTGATTCTTTGGCAGATTGTTGGATAGATTGTAGTACCTGGGTAAAGGAGAAAAGGAGCTAAATATTGTGAATCATCAGACTGAAAGTAAAACCAGCTTTAAAAAAAAAAGACCATGTGTTTAGTTAATGCTACACCTTGAAAAATCGTTAATGCAGAGGTTCTTTATTAAAAGAGGTAAAACTGACAGAAATATATCATCACTGGATTTTTGGGTTAGTGGCTTTTTATCTATAGTACCAAGGAAAATAAAATAAGCATGCCAATTTCCATGATAATCTATGCTTTCCCTTTGTTCAGTGAAACAATAGAACATGTAAAGATTAAATCAATGCTGATAGGTCCCTAAACATGAGTAAATTATTATAATAATTTTTATACCTTATGTACATTCATTTAACTTATTAAAACTTTCCTTTCTCTAAACGATTGCCAGAAAAATGTAAAAAGGAGCACTAATAATATTTTATATATCAGTGATAAAATATTAAAATAAATATGCATCTGGTTTGTTGGTGTTTATTTCTTGAATTCTTTATATATTCTGGATATTAGCCTTTTGTCAGATTTAGGATTGATGAATATCTTTTCCTTATCAGTAGACAGCCTTTTTGTTCTGTTGATACTGTCCTTTGCTTTACAGAAGCTTTTCAGCTTCAAAAACTCCCATTTGTTAATTGTAGCTCTTAGAGCCCAAGCTGTTGGTGTTCTATTCAGAAAGTCATCTCCTGTGCTGGTGATTTCAAGGCTTTTACCCACTTTCTCCTCTAGCAAATTTAGTGTATCTGGTTTTATGTTGAGGTTTTTGACCCACTTGGACTTGAGTTTTGTGCAGAGCAATAAATATGGATCTATTTGCATTTTTCTACATTTAGACATCCATTTGGATCAACAAACCAAATAATCCAATTACCGAATAGGATACAGAGTTAAAGAGAATTTTCAACAGAGGAATATCGAATGGGTGAGAAACACTTAAATGCTCAACACTTTAGTCATCAGAAAATGCAAATCAAAACTACTCTGAGAGTCCATCTTAGACCTGTCAGAATGGTTAAGATCAAAAATCTCAAGTGACAATATATGCTGGTGAGGATGTGGAGAAAAGGGAACCCTCCTCCATTGCCGTTGGGAATGCAAACTTGTACAACCACTTTGGAACTACCTGGCGCTTTTTCAGAAAACTGAAAATTACCATACTTCAACACCCAGATATACCACTCCTAGGCATATACCCAAAAGATGCTCCACCATAAAATAATGGCATTTGTTCATAGAAGCTCTGTTCATAATAGCCAGAAACTGGAAACAATAAAGATGTCCCTCAACCGAAGAGTGGATACAGAAAAATGTTTTATATTTACACAATGGAATATTATTCAGTCATTAAAAACAAGGAAATTATGAAATTTCTAGGTGCATGGATGGAACTACAAAAGATCATCCTGAGTGAGGTAACACAGACCCAGAAAGACAAACATAGTATATACGTACTTATAAGCAGATTTTAGTCATATAGCACAGGATAAACACACTGCAATGCACAGACCCCATGAAGATAAGCCCGGTGGACATCTTAGCCTTTATGCAAGCCCACTAGTTAGGGCAGTGGGGGATATCTCTGACACAGATTATATTGCCTGCTCTTTTGATCACTTCTCCCTGGTGGGACTTCCCTACCAGGCCACAGGGGAGGAAGGTGAACACAGTTCTCAGGTGAATAGATGAGCTTGGGAATGTGAGGGGGGTCTCCTATTCTATAGAATAGGGGGAAGGGGATGCAGGAAGGAAGATGGGAATGGGAGGAGAGGAGAGAGAGAGAGAGAGAGAGAGAGAGAGACCTATGACCAAGATATAAATGGAATTAAGTAATAAAAAAATTTAAAAAGATGATAAATGGAAAAAAATAAATATACATCAGTCGCTGTCATGTACCTAATTTTCTGCCTATCTATGTGTCTATCTCATGTCTCCTCTAAGGGACCAACGTTGCTGCAGACACTTAGAATACATGGATATCTTTCTACTTTTAGATCAGAATACATGGAGATTTTTCGACTTTTAGATCAGTCATAATTTCAAATAAAAATAATGTGTCCTGAAGTAAGAATTAGTTATAACTATTCATTTCCTTCCATGCACTTTATTTCCTGTTTTTTGATATTATTTCCTTGTTAAGTACTGAATATGTTCTCAGGTAATTTATGTCTGCCTCCTTATGGATGTCAACATAGAAATAATTAATATTTAAAATGTAGGGTTCATATTTTTGCTTCTTTGGGTATCCATACCACTTTACAGAATATACTAATGGATACTTGATAAATATTTGTAAACAGAATGGTCAACATACACTAAGTATTTAATTAGTACCTTTGAAGAGTTACCTAGAAATTAATATACACTGGTAAACAAACAAGCTGAAAGATTTTAAGCATAATATTTTTATTGATTTTTTTAAATATTTCATACAATAATCACATTCATCCCTGTGACTCCTTAAAAATTGAGAGATCCAAGATGGTAGCACCGACTATCTGAACAGCAGCTCAGCAGTTAGAGTAGGGTGACTGGCAGGCCAGTCACTGTAGACTCCAAAACCCCAAGATCTGTGTTTCTCAGATGAGAGCAGAATCCACGGAGATATTCAAAAGTCCATCATCAGGCCACCTGGATAATACCTGGAATAATTTCCGGGCTCCCTCCTGGACCTGAAGCAACCTTCCTAGGACCAGCAGTGGCTGTGCACAGGGCTCTTACCCTGCAGCCATAAACCACAGGTCCGAACCTACCATCTGTGGATAACGGTCCTAGGACTGGAAGCAGCAGCTCTCTTGGTTCTTACCCCGCAGCCCTACGCCACTCACCCAAATCCACAATCCATAGATAATCTTCCTGGGACCAGATGAATGAATGCCAGGGTGGGCCGTCCTACCCTGCAACCCTAGGCCATCAACCTGAACCCACCTTCTGTGGATACCTTCCTGGGAACAACAGCTGCTGCACAAGGAAGGTTCTGACCCCACAGCTTTAGACCACCTACCTGACCCATCCCACTTTCTGTGGAAAGCTTCCTGGGACCGGGCAGCTCAGACCTTGAGCACTCACTAAAGCGACCTGTGGCATGAATAACTTCCAGTACTGAGGGTGAGGCTCCAAACCTGAGCAGCCACTCCCACAGTCCTGTAGACACCTTCTGGGCACTAGCAGCTGGTTCCTTGTTCCAAACCCTGGAGAACACACTCAATATCCTGCAGACACCATCCTGGCCATAGAAGTTAGTGGTGCTCATTCTCACTGCCCTGTGGAAGAGATAGATTCTGATACTGTAGGAGAGACATGGCTCCATTCTGCCTCCTCCCCACCTTCCTGGCTCACCCAGGTCAGAATCAGCCAGCACTGCACAGACAGTCAACACAGAGGAGTTGAGCTAGGCTTGGGAGTCAGGTTCCATTTCCCTCTATCTTTAAGAAACATGTGGAGCACTGGAGCAGCTCTAGGCACAGAGATCTATTCGCCAGTGCCCTAGCAGCCTTGCTCACATATACCAGAAGCAGCAAGCCCAGCACTGATAGAAAACCCAGTAGAGCTGAGATAGGCACCTGACCAAAGTTCCATTGTTTTCCACCCCAAGGAGGCCTGTGGGGCACTGGAGCAGCTTTAGAGTCAGAGATCATTCTGCCTGCTCCCCAGCAGCTTAGCCTATCTAAGTCAAAAACAACTCAGACAGCACAGCCAGTGACCACAGCAGAGCTGAGCCAAGCCTGGGACCCAAATCCCATCCTCTACCATTAAAGAAGCCTGTGGGACAGTGGAACAGCGCTAGACTCAGATCTTTCTGCCTGTGACCCAGCTACCTGGCATACCTGGGTCACAAACAGTGAGTCAGCAGAGACCGTGATTCCAGAGAAGACTACTCGATACTCCAGAGACCACGTGGATCCAGTCTGCAGTCCAGGCTCCAGGGATAATCAATCAAGGCTACAGACATCTAGATGGCTAGAGGTCAGCATAAGAATACAGGCAACAAAAACCAGGACATACTAACTTCCCCAGAATCTCCAAAAATCAACGGAGATTCTATTGCAGCTGAAACAAAATGATATTAAATATATAATTATGCAGTTATTTGAGGCACATAAAGAAGTAATGAACAAAAAATGGAGACATATATAGAAGTACATGAAGAGGAAATGAACAACAAAAAAATAGAAGCCATCATGGAAAGACAGGAATCCACATTCAAACAGATGGAAATGGTGCAACACATGAAAACAGAATTAGAATCAATAAAGGAAACACAGACAAAGAAAACACTGGAGTAGGAGAACTTAGAGACTTCAGACTAATCTTGCTTATGAACACTGATGCAAAAATATTCAATAAAATACTAAAAAACTGAATCTAAGAACACATTAAAGATATTATCGACCACAACCAAGTAGGCTTCATCCCATGCCTGAAGGGATGGTTAAACAAATGGAAAATCATCAACGTAATACACCATATAAACAAACTGAAAGAAAATATTTACATTATAATCTCCTTAGACACAGAAAAAGCATTTGACAAAATCCAACACCTGTTCATGTTTAAAGTTTTGGAGAGATCAAGAATACAAGGCACATACATAAACATAGTAAAGAATATAGAGCAAGCTGGTAGCCAACATCAAACTAAATGGAGAGAAACTTAAATGAATTCTACTGAAATCAGGGACAAGGCAAGGCTGCCCACTCACTCCTTAACTCTTCAACCTAGTTCTTTAATGGCCAGCAAGAGCAACAAAAAAACGAAAAGAGATCAAGGGGATACAAATCATTAAGGAAGAAGTTAAAATATCACTATTCACAGATGATATGACAATATACATGAGTGACTCCCACAATTCAACCAGAGAACTCCTTCAGCTGATAAACACCTTCAACAAAGTGGCTCCATACAAAATTAACTAAAAAAAAAATCTGATGCCCTCTTGTATATAAAAGACAAAAGAGCTGAGAAAGAAATTAGTGAAACAACACCATTCACATTGGCCTCAAATAACATAAAGTACCTTGGTGTGACTCTAACCAAGCAAGTGAAAGATCTGTATAAAAAAAAAAAAAAAAAAAACTTCAGTTCTCTGAAAAAAGAAATTGAAGTAGATATCAGAAGATGGAAAGATCTCCCATGTTCATGGATTGGTAGGATTAGTATAGTGAAAATGTCTATCCTTTCGAAAGCAATCTACACATTCAATGCAGTTCCCATCAAAATACCAACAGAATTTTTTACAGACCTTGAAAGAGTAATTCCCAGTTTCATATGGAAAATCAAAACACCCAGAGGAGTTCAAACAATCCTGTACAATAAAATATCTTCTGGAGTATCTCTATCCCTAATCCGAAGCTGTGCAATAGAGCAACAGTAATAAAAATTGCATGGTACTGGCATAGAAAAAGACTGGTTGATCAATGGAATTGAATGGAAGACCCAGAAATAAACCCACACACATACAGAATCTTAGCTTTTTAACAAAGACACAAAATCCACACAATAGAAAAAAGATAGTGTCTTCAAAAAATGATGCTGATCAAACCGGGTGTTTATTTGCAGAAAAATGCTAATAGATCCATATTTATCATTCTGCACAAAACTAAAGTCCAAGTAGATAAAACAACTCAACATAAAATCATACACACTAAATCTGTTAGAAGAAAATGTGGGGAAGAGTCTTGATCTCATTGTCACAGGAGACAACTTCATGAACAGAATACCAACAGCACAGGCTCTAAGATCAATAATCAATAAATGGGACCTCATGAAACTGAAAAGCTTCTGTCAAACAGAGGACACTGTCATCAGAACAAAACAATAGCCTACAGACTGGGAAAAGGTCTTCACAAACAGTATATCTGACAGAGGGCTAATATCAAGAATACATAAAAACTCAAGAAGTTAAACACTAACAAAACAAATAATCCAATTAAAAATGCGGTACAGAGCTAAATAGACAATTCTCAACAGAGGAATACGAATGGCAGAGAAACACTTAAAGAAATGCTCAACATCCTTACACATTGGTGAAATCAAAAGGACCCTGAGATTCCACCTCACACCCATCAGAATAGCTAAGGTCAAAAAGCAGGCTGGAGAGGTTGTGGAGAAAGAGGTACCCTCCTCCATTGCTGGTAGAAATGTAACCTATACAATCAGTTTTGAAATCAATCTGGTGCTTTCTCAGAAAATTAGGAATAGTGCTACCTTGAGATCTAGCTATAGCACTCATGGACATATAGCTGAAAGATGCTAAATCATAAAACCAGGATATTTGCTCAACTATGTTCATAGTAGCATTATTCATAATATCCAGAATCTGGATAATATCTAGATGTCCTTCAACTGAAGAATGGATGCAAAAATTGTGGTACATTTACACAGTGGAATACTACTCAGCAATTAAAAACAAGAAAACCATGAAATTTTCAGGCATATGGTGGGAACTAAAAAAGATCATCTTGAGTGAGGTAACCCAGAAGTAGAAAGACACATAGGTTATATACTCACTTATAAGTGGATATTAGCCATTTAAAATATGATAAACATACTAAAAGCTATAGTCTTAAAGAAGCTAAACAACAAAGAGGACCCTAGGGAAGAAGGTGAAACCTCTTTCCGAAGGGCAAACAGGTTAGTCATTGTAAATAGGAGAAGACAGGGAACAGGATAGAAGCCTTCCACAGGGGGCTCTGAAAATATCTTTCCATCAGGTTAAGGAAGGAGGTACTGAGACTCATAGCCAAACACTGGGAAGAGTACAGGAAACCTTATGAAAGATGAGGGAGGGATATAGAAAGACCTGGAGGGGACAGGAACTGCACAAGGAGAACACCAGAGCCCAATTACCTGGATTCAGGGTGGCCTGATGAGATGGATACTCCAACCTAGGACCATAAATGAAGAGGACCTAGATACCCTGATCAGTTTCCAAGTGGGTTCCCTAGTAATGGGGGCAGGGACTGTCTCTGACCTGAACTCACTGGTTGACTCTTTGATCACCTCCCCACTTTACGCTTGGATTGTGGCTGGCTTGCGCTTGCACTGGTTTTCTGCATGCTGCCACAATCACAATGAGTTCATTTGTATGATTGTCCTGTTATATCCAGAGAACATTATTTCCTTGTTTCCTTGTGGTCATCCATCATCCTTGCATTTTATAGTATTTCAGGCTCATCTACCATGAAGTTCCAAGAGTCTTGAAGAGAGTAGTGGTAAATAGACATCCATGTAGGGTAAAGCACTCAGAAGTTTCCTACTCTCTGGAAAATATCCAGTTGTGGATCTCTGTGTTAGTTGCAAGAAATTCATCTCATGAGGGTTAAGAAATGCACTAATCTATGGATAAAGCAGTAAGTCATTATGAATGTCTGTTTAGCAGAATAATAATAGTAAATTCTCCCCAAGGGCCAGTGAGTGCCCTATCTAGCTATTGGTTCTTAGTTTCATTAACAGTACAAGATATGAATTCTACATGATGGATTAGATCTTAAATTCAGTCAAAATGTGGCTGGATACTTCCAAAACATTTGTGCCACTGTTCCTCAAGTGAGTGTCTTTTCCTAGGGACCTCCCTAGGAAAAGTTCAAAGGGTTTACAGCTAGGTGAGATTGATGATTATTTTTATCTTTCAGTAAATTTACCTAACAACTTCCAGCACTTTGAAAGCTAGCCAGTAGGGTTGAAGCTTCCAGTAAATAGATACTTGATTTTTTTCTATGTTTATAACAAAACTTGAGAAGTGTCTTCAAAGATAGGGTCTTACCATAAAGTTCTGGAGTATAACAAGCAGCATTGATAGTAGACTATATTGTGTAGAGTTTCTTTGGGATCTCATTGGGCAACAGCTCAAAAAGAGGTAATTCATTCATGATACCTGGGGTTTATTTGGTAGTGTATAATATCTAGGTGGAGTATTGTCTGCCTACTATAAAGTAACTCCATTTGAAATCCTTACATATGTATACATTTTAGCAAGGCTCCTCAGTTGTAAATTTTCATATGATTTTTCAAAAGGATGTTAGTGTTGGTTATTGCCATTCCTCCATGTTCTCCCTTCTTCACTATCCTTCTATCTTCAACTCATTTAATTTTTCATTCTGTTTTAACCCATTCCAGTTCATGACATTATATTCCATTTCTCCTTCCAAGGAAGATCTCCTCCTTCCCCCTTGGTTCTGCTGACACTCTAAACTGTAAAAAATTTAATTCCTCTGAGAAAGGGATGAGTTGAGAACTGTATCCAAAATGTACAAGTACATGGCTTGGGCTGAACACAGAGTGTTTCTTTCTCTGTTCTAACTCTCCCTAAGACTAGGCCTAGAAGTTTCTAAACTCCATATAATCTAATCTTCTGTAAGCCCAGACCTTCAGGGCTTCCCTTCCAGCCTCCATCTGCTAAACTAGGCCTAGAATGTTTTCAGCCTCTGAGACTTACTGCTGAATAAGCTCACCCTTTCGAGTTCTTTCTGAGCTGTCTGGCTGGTTCAATTCAACTATCTGGCTCAAACTCTTCTCCAAGCTGATTAATTCAAACTGGCCTCTCTATGCTTCTCACTGAATTTCTCTGCTTGGAAAAACTACAGGAACTAATCTTTATTGATTATGCTGACTGTATGAAAGGAATAGAACTCAATGGAACTTCACAAGCTCTACTTACCTCAACTGCATCAAAATCAACTTTCCTGTCCTGTTTTTACGAGAATTGGGCGTATCCTATCTCTGACTCATTTTGCCAAATCTTGCTCTCATTTATCATTTTGTCTGCCCCTCAAGTAAATGCCACCTTCAAACAGGTCTGCTCCCTTCAGTAAAATAATTTTACTTTCATTGTTTGTAATTAAAGGCATACGCCTTTAATTTGTATTAATACAGACACCAAGAGTGTGTCTGTATTCTAGCCAGATCATATTGTAATCCATGGTGTGTCTGCATTCCAGCTGGATCAGATAGACAAAGAATGTCTTTAGATGTGATTCCTTACCAAAGTGACCAGGTTGCCGGATTAAAATCCCTTTACATCTCCCCCATTTCTGTTTAAGTTAAAATTGTACAGAAACAGAAACAGTTATGAATCCCATAAACTTAACAGTTCAAATGCTCTTATGAAGATTCATTGAGGTGATGATTCTTCATAACAGCAGTCTTAATTATCTTTCCTTCAGCAAATGTCCATTTCAACATCAAGGTTTTCAGTCTGCCAATCTGATAAATGAGCTGTCCATCTTCAGCTAGTTTGGTGAGCTGTCCCCTTACAAGGGGAATAAGCTTACTGTGTTCATCATCTGCATTGTTATCTGCCTGTGTTTCTTCTTTTCTTGAGCTGTACCTTTCATGTGAAAGCGTCTCCTTTTCAGATTATACCTTTACCAATTTTGATGTAACCTATAGCCCTTTATCACCCGTGGAAATATAGACAAAACCTCTTCCCCAATATAACAGATTCCCTGACTTCCATTCCAATGTTAAGCATTTTTAAATTATACAGGTTTTCAACAATCTGGTGTCTTCAAACAGCTGTTGTTCCTGCCTCATTGGCATTAAAATAATTTAAAGTTAAAAAAAAACATTATTCAACCTATTTCTGGGATTTCTTATTCTGTTTAATAAGCATCTTTTTAAAAACTGCAGCTAGATTTTTCAATAAGTGCTTGACCTATTGTATTGTACGGTATGGCTATAATATTTTTGTTATAATATGTAAAAACATTTCATTTTATTAGAAACATATGGAGGCATTATTAGTCTTAATTTATAAAGGTATCCCCATGATAGCCATCAGTTCCAAAAAAAGTGAGATTATAGAGTCAGGCATTTCAGAATTCAAAGCAGAAACCCTTTGAAATCCTGAATATTTATCAATTGCATAATATAGAAATTTTAGTTTCCTAAATTCTGCAAAGTAAAACACATCCTTCTGTCAAATTTCATTAGGGCAGGGTTATATCGAAAAAGGAATGGAGCTTGATTATACAAAAAAACAAGTAGCATATTTATTACAATTTCTTGGGCTTGTTGCCAAGTAATGGAAAAGTTTCTCTTTAAATCTTTGCTTAAATGAAACATATATTTGAAGTTTAAAAGGTAACATCTGCATACAAAAGAAACAAGTGATGTTTGTCTCTTTGTGTCTAGCTTAACTCACTCAGGATGTTTGTATAAATTTTATTCATTTATCTGAAATTTTCATAATTACATTTTTCTCTCTTAGTTTTATTTATTTTATGTGTATGAGTGTGCATGCGCCATTTGTATACCAAGTGCCCAAAGAAACCAGAAAAGTGCAGCAGATACCCTGAAACTGTAACAGATGATTGTGAACCCTCATGTTGACAAAAAACTAGACCAAATTGTCTGCAAGAACTAGTGCTCTCAAACAATGATCTATCTCTCCACCCACAATTTTTTTTTATTTTTTTATTTTTATTAATTACACTTTATTCACTTTGTACCCCCCCATAAGTCCTTCGCTCCTCCCTTCCCGATCCCACCTTCCCTCCCCCTTCTTCATGCATGTCCCTCCCCAAGTCCACTGATACGGGAGGTCCTCCTCTCCTTCCTTCTGATCTTAGTCTATCAGGTCATATCAGGAGTGGCTGCATTTTCATCTTCTGTGGCATGGTAAAGCTGCTCCCCCTTCAGGGGGAGGTGATCAAAGAGCAGGCAATCAGATTATGTCAGAGGCAGGCCCTCTTCCCATTACTATGTAACCCACTTGGAGACTGAAATGTCATGTGCTACATCTGTGCAGCAGTTCTAGGTTATCTCCATGAATAGTCCTTGGTTGGATTATGAGTCTCTGGAAAGTTCCCTGTGTTCAAATTTTGTGGTTCTGTTGCTCTCCTTGTGTGGTTCCTGTCCTCTTCAGCTTTTACTATTTCCCACTTCTTACATAAGATTCCATGCACTCTGCCCAACAGTTGGCCATAAGTCTCAGCATCTGTTTTGATTGTCTGCAGGGCAGAGGCTTTCAGAGGCCCTCTGTGGCAGGTTCCTAGGTTGTTTCCTGTTTTCTTCTTCTTCTGATGTCCATCCTCTTTGCCTTTCAGGATGGGGATTGAGCATTTTAGTCACAGTCCTCTCTCTTGATTAGTTTCTTTAGATGTACAGGTTTTAGTAGGTTTATCCTATATTATATGTCTATATGAGTGAGTATATACCGTGTGTGTCTTTCTGCTTCTGGAACAGCTCACTCAAGATGATCCTTTCCAGGTCCCACCATTTACCTGCAAATTTCATGATTTCCTTAGTTTTCATTGCTAAGTAATACACCATTGTATAGATATATCACAATTTCTGCATCCATTCTTCAGTTGAAGGACATCTGGGTTGTTTCTAGCTTCTGCCTATTACAAATAAAGCTGTTACAAACACCGTTGAGCAAATGACTTTACTGTGTACTTGAGCCTCTTTTGGATATATGCCTAGGAGTGGTATGGCTAGATCTTGAGGAAGCACTATTCCTAATTGTCTGAGAAAGGGCCAGATTGATTTCCAGAGTGGTTGTACCAGTTTACATTCCCACCAGCAGTGGAGGAGGGTTCCCCTTCCTCCACAACCTCTCCAGCATGTGTTGTCCCTTGAGTTTTTCATCTTGGCCATTCTGATGGGTGTAAGGTGAACTCTCAGGGTCGTTTTGATTTGCATTTTCATAATGGCTAATGGGGTTGAACATTTCTTTAAGTGTTTCTCTGCCATTCAATATTCCTCTACAGAGAGTTCTCTGTTTAGCTCTGTTCCCCATTTTTTAATTGGATTACTTGGCTTACTGTTTTTCAGCTTCTTTAGTTCTTTTTATATATTGGATATTAATTCTTTGTCAGATAAAGGGTTGGTGAAGATTCTTTTCCAATCTGTAGGCAGTCGTTTTGTTTTGATGATGGTGTCCTTTGATTTACAGAAGCTTTTCAGTTTCATAAGGTCCCATTTATTGATTGTTGATCTTAGAGCCTGTGCTGTTGATGTTCTGTTCAGAAAGTTGCCTCCTGTGCCAATGAGTTCAAGGGTATTTCCCACTTTTTTTTCTAACCGATTTAATGTGTCTGGTTTTATGTTGAGGTCTTTGATCCACTTGGACTTTAGTTTTGTGCAGGGTGATAAGTATGTATCTGTTTGCATTTTTCTACATGTAGACATCCAGTTAGACCAGCACCATTTGTTGAAGATGCTATCTTTTTTCCATTGTATGGTTTAGGCATCTTTGTCAAATATCAGGTGTCCATAAGTGTGTGGGTTTATTTCTGGGTCCTCTGTTCGGTTCCATTGATCCACCATTCTGTTTCTATGCCAGTACCATGCAGTTTTTATAACTGTTTCTCTACAGTACAGCTTAAGATCGGGGATGGAGATACCTCCAGACCTTTTATTGTAGAGGATTGTTTTAGCAATTCTGGGTTTCTTGTTGTTCCACATGATCATCTCCTTAGATTCTGAAAAAGCATTTGACAAAATCCAACATCCATTCATGTTTAAAGTATTGGAGAGATCAGAGATACAAGGCACATATCTAAACATAGTAAAGGAGATATATAGCAAGTCTATAGCCAACATCAAACTGAATGGAGAGAAACGTAAAGCAATCCCACTGAAATCAGGGACAAGACAAGCCTGCCCACTCTCTCCATATCGCTTCAACATTGTTCTGGAAGTCCTTGCTAGAGCAATAAGACAGTTGAACAAATTATTTTTTCTTGACAAGTGACTAATATCCCATTGTATAAAAGTATTACATTTTTATAACCCATTCATCAGATGATGTGCATATCGGTTGTTTCCATTTTCTGCCTATTGTAATTATAGCAACAATGAATGTAGTTGAGTAAATATCTCTACAGAGTACTTTGAAAAATGTATATACAAGAGTGGTATCACTGCATGGTATATTAGGTCTATCTCTTGCTTTTTAAGGACCTCCACATTGATGCCCATAGTGGTTGTGCCACTGTCTTTCTTCCTACACCAACACGAATTAGTGTTCCCCTTTCCCTGACTCTATTCCAGCATCTACTGTAATTTCTGGTTATAATCTTGGCCTTTCTGACTGAAGGGAAAAAAAAAACCTCAATGTAGTTTTGATTTGCCTTTCCCTGAAGACTAAAAATGTACAAGTTCAATTTTTTTTTCGTGGTTAATGCCTTTAATGCCAGCACTAAGGATACAGAAGTAGGTGGATCTCTTGAGCTCTAGAGGCTAGCCAGTTTCATATTGTGAACCCCAAGCCAGATGGAGTTGCATAGTGAGACCCTGTCTCAAAAGCAGAAAGCAAGCAACAACAAAACGGCCAGGGAGATGGCTCATTGGGTAAAGCACTTGTCACGCAAGCCAGAGAACACGAGTCTTGTTCCCTAGAATCTACATGATGGGAGGAGAGAACCCACTCCCCACCAGATTTGCATCATGGTAAGCGTGTACACATGGAGTAAATAAATAAAACTACAACAATTAAAAAAGCATGGCTCCAGTCCCTTCACAAGTTCAAATTTTTAATGAATTTTTTGTTATAGACTTGAGAAATGTAAGATAATAAGCTAGTAACACCTTGTGACATGTTAAATGGGGAAAGCAATGCAGGAATCAGAATAAATATAATCCACAACGACTGTGCCAGGAAGTGGGGAGGAACTTTGAAAGGTTACTCTGAATAGAGTGTATTAGAACTAAAATAACTTTGTTCTATTTTTGGTATTATTTTAATCCACATTTTTATATTGTTCTTTCAACTAGATTTTTACAATGAAACATATTTGTGTATATGTTTGTGTGTGTGTTTTTCCTTTGCTCTAAACTTAACTGTGGTCCATATTTTTGCTTTAAGTTGACTAGGAAATGAACAAATCTGACATTTCTGATGATTTGTGGAAATGGCAAAACCAGAAAAAAAGAAAAAGAAATGATTGCGTTGTTAAGATGAGCAAATGCATATGAACTATGTTTTTGTTGTTTTTTATATTTGTTTTGTATTTTGTTTGTTTTGTTTTGTTTTTTTATGCTTGATTCCAGGCCTGAAAGAAGGTTCAGAGCAGGTCCTATTTTATTTGAGCAAGTTTGCTATAAGCATCCCTCTGATATGTGGTACATACCAATAAAATAGATTTAATGATTTTTCTGAAGGTGCTATTGAGTAAAAGTACAATATATCTCCTTCTGGAATGCTGCAGAACATTTTTCCACTTAGAATGTACAGCAAGTTCGGATTTGTCTTAGGGAGATGCTAAACTTCACATTTAAATTCTATTTCTCAAAAATCATGACAACTTTGCTAAATTTTAAAATGATAATGCCACTTTTCTCATTAAAGTGGACTTATGACAAGCTCTAAAGAGTAAACTGTAAACTGTTATCAGAAATTACTCTTAAAAGCTAGGTTATATATAAGCCAAAACACCTCTTCCCTCTCCTGTCTCATATAATGCTTTTCTCACACACATTCATACAGCCACCTTGGCTTTTATTATGTTGTTTGAAAAGGTTGAAGTCTCCCTTGACTCAGTATGTCAGTACATGATGCTTTCAGTTCTTAATGTGGGTACTACTTATTATTTTTCTGCAAAGCTATGTGCCACTCCCAACCTGTATCAAACCAGTAAGTTAATTTCCTATTAGGTTTTATATGTTGGTATACTTTTTAGCCTTCTCCCTTTAGATCTAAGTACATTGAGATAGGACTTTTAGACCCAGAATACTGTCAGGCACACGATAAATACACAAACAGCTTCAATAAATACATGGACAAACAAGTTTGCTTGTTGCTTGAGTTTGCCCTGTTCCTGCAGTACCACATTTAATCTGTCCTCAACCAGGTAAACCTTCATAGCATTAGGCATTTTTCCCTTTGAATTTCATGGAAATCATCCATGAGAAATCAAATTCAGGAAACCCATGGGATTATAAAACTTTTATGACAATAGATTATATTGCAAAAGATGCTTTAAGAAAGATAATTTATTGCTATACAATCATGCTGTCTTAAAAAATTAGTCATACTAATTTAGGTTGTCTTATGAATGGTTTTCTGAAAATTGAATTTGTAACACATTATTTGCTTATTGTTTGGTTGCTGCACTGACATTGACTCAGAAAATTCTATGCATCAAGCATTTTCTTAGATCTGAGGGCTCAAAAATAAATAAAAGATATTTTTATCCTTGATGACAATCCAATGCAATAACAAGTATCAAGATTAGTGCAAAATAGTCTTGCAGTACTATAGAATAAAACAAGTTATCTGCCCCTTTCCAAACTAGAATCTAATAACAATGTGAATTAACTACTATGAAACTAGTATCATACTCTATGGTCTCTTGAGAAAGACTAGGTATTACTTTTGCTACTTGTTATCTCTAACTTTGACAAATTGTTTAACTTCCTAGTGTTGTATTGGCCTCATTTGTAGAGCTATGGATAGGATTGTTGTGATTTAATTCAGAGAGATAATCCATATAAAACACTTAGTGTACTGCCTGAGGGAAAAATATTTTTAAAGTAGTGTGATCATTCTCTTTAAAAACTTAGTGATGGAAGGGTGTCCAAGATGACAGCGACCAACCACCATATCTGAGGAGCAAAGATCCGAAACTCCGAAACTGGTGAGTGGAAGGGAAGGTGAAGCCAAAACATTGACACTAAGGCTTCCTTGGAGAGGAAGGACAACCCTGTGAGCTAGGACAGTCTGGATATAAGTCCCCCATGAACTTGTCTATGGTAACTGAGAGTGGCGAGTATTCGACCCCCCGGACTTCCTCTTGCCCCAAGCACTGGCTTTCCTGCTCAGTGGAAGCTGCAGTGGTTGCCCCAAGCAAGAGTCTCTGTGCTCCCTGACTGACACAGCAGAGGCAGCTGCAGTATGGGCATCTCAGGTCAGCTGCTGAGGCAGGCAGCATGTAGCCCTAGCAGGAGCCTCAGTGCTCAGTGACTGAGAAGGCAGAAGAAGCTGCCCCCAAGTACAGGTCAAACAGTAGACACCACTGAGCAGAGGGATCTCCCACACATTCATTTTCCCCTGAAGGCCCAAATCTGATAGTAGACAACAAGGCAGAACACTGTGCTTTACAATTAGGCCTGCAAGGAAGTGAGGGTGCTTTTAAATGAGTGCTTGCAGAGCCCCCAATCTAGGGTCTCCCTACATTAACAAACAGATATCAGATCCCTCCCATCCACACCTCTATTCTTGGCAACATAGCAATCCTTGGTACAGCATTCTCAACATTAAAGCCCCTGTTCTGTGGGTCTACCAGTGGAGTCCAGGCAAACAATTCCTGGATCCCAGACAGATCTGAATACCAGAAGGACAGTATGACAAACCTGTAGGCCACTGATACATTCAGAGCACCTGTGCATGCACACTGCACCCCCAAACAGCACCAGTACCCCTTCCACCCTTCCAGACATCTACACATTCTAGCACCCTGTCCTACAAGGCACACTTCCACATACACTCCCGTAGAATTCTGCTCTTAAGGACATGTGCCTGAGATCTTCCTCCCTTAGCTACAGTTGAGAAACGAAAATCCGCTCTTGGACCAGTGGACCTCTCTCATCTTACTGAAGAATACTCCACACACCAGAGACAGATGGACTAAGTCTGAAGTACAGACTCCAGGCACAAACAGCAAAGGTTACAGAGAAGCAGAAGGCTAGAGGTCAGGGCAAAACACATCCAACAAAAAAACAGGTTATCACAGCTTTACCAACAACCCCCAAAAACAATGATATTTTAATTCTTTGGAAACACAGGAAAATAATCTCAAATCTATACTTATACAGGTATTAGAGGCACATAAAGAGGAAACTAACAATGCTCTCAGAGAAATACAATAAAATATAGGCAAACAAATAGAAGCATATATTGTGGAACAAGTAGAGGCATATAGAGAGGAAATGAACAAAAAAATAGAAGCCATCATGGAAAAACAGGAATCCACATTAAAACAGATGAAGGAAATGGTGTAAGCCATGAAAACAGAATAAGAATCAATAAAGAAAACACAAACAGAGAAAATCCTTGAGCTGGAAAACTTAGAGAAAACATCAGGAACAACAAAAGTATGCATCAACAACAGAATATAAGAGAGAATTTCGGGTGCTAAAGATACATTTGCAGAAACTGACATCTCTGAAAGGAAAAGTAAAATCAGAAATTTCTCAAACACAAAATATCCAAGAAATCAAGGACACCATGAAAAGATGAAATCTAAGAATAATAGGAATAAATGAAAAACAGGAAAAAAAAAAAAGAAAAAAGAAAAGGAAAAGGAAAAAAATTCCAGGGTCCAAGGTCCAGGAGATACTTTCACGAAAATCATAGAGAAAAATATTCCTAATTTAAAGAAAGATATGACCATAAACATACAAAAGGCCTATAGAACAACAAATAGAGTAGAACAGAAAAGAAACTCCTAAATAGTCAAAACAGTAAATTTATACAACAAAGTATATATACAATAAAGAAAAATATTAAAAGTATCCAGGAAAAAAGGTCAAGTAACGTATAAAGGTAGACATATCAGAATCACACCAGACTTCTCGGTAGAAACTGTAAAAGCCAGAAGAGCCTGTTCAGATGTCATGAAGACTCTAAGTGACCACAGATGCCAACCCAGACTACTATACCCAGCAAAGCTTTCAATCAGCATAGAGGGAGAAAACAAAATATTCCATGACAAAACTAAACTTAAACAATATCTACACAGCAACCCAGCCCTACAGAAGATACTAGAAGGAAAACTCCAATTTAATGAAATCGACTACCTCAAGAAAACACAGTATATAGATAGCATCACAACCACGAAAAAGAAAACAAGCACATATCACTACCAACTCCACAATAAAGGAAACTAACATCCATTGGTTACTATTCTCTATTAATAACAATGGACTCAACTCTCTAATAAAAAGACACAGAGTAACAGAATGGTTGCAGAAACAGGATCCAACATTCTGCTGCGTCCAAGAAACACACCTCTGTAACAAAGATAAACACTACCTCAGAGTAAAGGGCTGGAAAAAGGGTTTTCAAGCAAACATGCCCAGAAAACAGGATGGGGTACCTATACTAATATGTAATAAAATAGACCTTCAACCTAAATTAATTAAAAAAATGAGGAAAGGCACTTCATTATCATCAAAGGAAAAATGCACCAGGAGGATATCACAAAACTGAATATCTATGCCCCAAATTAAAGAGAACCTGCATTTGTAAATAAAACATTGTTAAAGCTTAAATCACACATCAATCCCAAGACCTTAATAGTGGGAGACTTCAACACTTCACTTTCACCAAGGGACATATCATCTAGAAAGAAACTAAGTAGGGAAATAAGGGTACTTACAGAGGTCCTAAATCAATGGACCTAATAGATGACTAATGAACTTTTCACCTAAAATCAAGAGTATAAATTCCTTATAGCACCTCATGGAATCTTCTCAAAAACTGAACATATACTTGGGCACAAAGCAATCCTCAAAGGATACAAGAATATCAAAATAATGCCTTGTATCCTATCAGACCACCATGACCTGAAACTGGACCTCAACAACAACAGAAATAAAAACAAGCCTACATACACATGGAAAGTACACAACTCTCTACTCAAAAAGAGTTGGGTCAGGGATGAAACGAAAAAAAGAAATTAGAGACTTCCTAAAATTAAATGAAAATGAAAGCACAACATACCCAAACTTAGGGGACACAATGAAAGCAATGGTAAGAGGAACGTTCATAGCACTAAGTGCCTCCAGAAAGAACACATACGTTGAAAGGAAAACAGAAAACTAATATCATATGGTGTAGAACACAGAAACGCGTTTCCTGTGAAAGAACAGAACCGCAATGCACAGTGTTGTAAACTGAAACACATACGTGTCGCCTGAATAACTACGTTGAGAGGAACACAGAAAAGTGACATCTCAGAATTTACAG
>NW_026590676.1:3012-21072 GCF_907164565.1 Psammomys obesus | reverse complement strand
TGCTAGCCATATCAAGGCCACTGACACACACAGACACACATTTCCCTTGGCAGCTTATTGCGACATGGTGGTCCTTCAAAGGAAGTCTAATCTAAAAAGTGGACTATTCCTCATCTTGATTCACCCATCATTTCCCATACCGAAGGTGATCCTGTGGCTGGGTTGCTTGTTTGAAGGATGAGTTTACATCTTTATAATCTATATGCTGCTGCATAGCACCCACTCAACCATGCTGAGCAACAACCCACTCTACCACCCTTAATCTCAGCCCTCAAGCAATAGAAAAGGGTTCTACTTTCTCCACAACCTCTCAAATATCTGTTGTCACTTAAGTTTTTGATCTTAGCCATTCTGATGGGTAGAGGGTGAAATCTCAAGTTTGCTTAGATTTGCATTTCCCTGATGACTAAAGACATTGAGCATTTGTTTAAGTGTTTCTCTGCCATTTTATATTCCTCTACAGAGGCTTCTCTGTTTAGCTCTGTACCTCATTTTTTAACTGGATTACTTGATTTGTTGTTTTTTTAAATTCTTGAATTCTTTATATATTCTGGATACCAATCCTCTGTCAGATATAAGGTTGGTGAAGATCCTGTTGGTATAATGTTCTTTTGAAATGTATACACCTTACCCTTGTTCATTCAAATGTTGAGTCCCCACCCCCAACCACTCTCTAGTTTCAATCTAGATGTTGCATTGTGATACTCATTCTAAGCATCCTGTCTCAACTCTGTGTAAACAGACCAAAATAAAGCAACTAGACACACTCTTGAGCTGGGAGGAGCCAGAGGACATGAAAGAGGAGGAGAGCTAGAGGGCAGGAAATGAGTGGAAGGAGAAGGGGTGAGAGAGAGCTTGAAAGCAGAGCTGGAGGAGAGATCTGGCAACAACATAGAGACATAGACTGGACCTAAGATTTCACAAAAAGCAAGTATAATGCAGGAAATCTAACTTAGGCAACAATGAGGGCTTGGAAGTTTAGGATGGAGTAGCTATTTCCCAGCATTGTGTTCTAGGTTAACTAAATAAACCCAATGTCTGTGTGGTGATTTGGTTACACAGCTGTTAGGCATAACAGCAAAGATTTCTAAAAGATAATTATTAGTAAATATTAATTACTACTTACAACAAATGGCACCCAAGTGATCCAAGTATCCACACCCTTTAAATCATACTTAAACATAATTTGGAGGGGGAAATAAGCTCCCAGTGATAGAACCCAAACTTAAAACCAAAAAACTCCCAGGTCAATTACTGTCTCTTTAAGAGAGACTCAAACAGGCCTTGAAGGAGCAAAAGACAGCCTACCATGGACAGACCTCAGACTTAACATAACAAAACCAGCTGCCACTACAGTCTAACAGGATAGAAGAAACAATAAAACAGACTTTTTGGAGCTTGGCTGATAATCTATTCTATGGTTTTAAGACTGAAATAAAGGAAAGTCTAGAAATTGTGATTATGCTTACATTCATAGTCCTCAATTTAACTTTAATCATTGCATTAGCCTTTTATGTTTTCTTGAGGGAAAAAGCTTTAGAAAAGATACTAGAACAATATAAAAGAAAAAATGAAGATTGGAAACAGGACATAAAACAAGAAATACAAAAACTTACAGAACAGAATAAACAACAGGAAGATAGGGTAGAGATTTCAGAAAAGATACTGGAACAGCACAAAGAACAACTAGAACAATATGAAGAAAAAATTAAAAGTTGGAAGAGAGTCATAAAAGAAGAGATTCAAGAAATTATTGAACAAAACAAACAATAGGGAGATAGGTATGAAATAGGGGTGCAGACCTTAAGAAAAGAGTTTAGAATACTAAGTAAAGAAAATACTCAAGTAGAGGCAAAAGACAAATATAAAGAAAGCCAACCAAAGGTGGTTAGAAAACAAACGTTGGCTTATCCAGTCAGTATATAGCAGAGACCAGCAGATGATGATCATCCCCTGAATTATCATGAAGCTGAATGGTGCCATGTGGAAGTGCTGTATCTGAGGAAATTTAAGGAAAGTGTCACTAATTTTGGAATGCATTCACCATTTGTAAAACAAATGCTGACTTCCTGGTCAATCAAAAGTAGAATAATCCGCAAGGACAGGGAAGATATGGCAAAGGCAATATTAGAACCTGGGCCATATTTATGATGGCTTTCATGGTGGAGAGAAGAAGCTAGAGAGATAGGACACAAAAATAGAGGCAGAGGTGTTGGTGTTTCTAAGGAACAGGTGCTTGGTGATGGCCAGTGTGCTGACACAGAGATACAAGCCGTATATAATGAAGAAACTTTAGCATTATGTGGCTTAGCAGACTTAAATGCTTGGGACAAGGTTGAGGAATCAGGAAAAAACCTTGAGTCATTTTCCCAGGTCATACAAGGTCCAAGTGAAACATTTACTAACTTTTGGCAAAGACTGACTTCAGCTGTGGATAGAAGTAGATCAGGGGAGGACCTGGGCAAGATGGCGGCGCCGGTAGGACTCTCATTCTGAGCAGCAGCAGCAGGATCAACACAGTGACCAGCAATCAGAACTTGTGGCCATAAAACACAGTTATTGTGTTTTTCAGGTGAGAGGATACCCCACGGTGGGGGATTCAATCAGCTTTTAACTCACCCGGCTAAACCGCAGAAGAGATCCCTGTTCCACCAGCCGCTTGGCTGCCAGCCGCCAGCCCCAGCCCCAGCCCAGAGCCACAAGCCAGTGTCTCTGGTCACAGTCCCACACTGAACCATGCGCACCACACTATCAGAGACTGAAATTTTCAGTGGAGAGATAACCCCACGGTACAGGAAACGATTGGGACCGACCTTAGGTCACCCAGACATCCCCTGGAAAAGACTCGGGTTCCACGGGCGCCCCAGAGCCTGCCCAGAGCCAGAGCCAGGGACCCAGGCTTCGCCACAGAGCCCTAACTGTGCGCCTGATTTGCTGCCTGAGATAGAACTGTGGAATCCAGGGCACCAGCGAATGAGTTTCACTGTCCGGTGCAAACACACAGGGAGGAAAATGGCTGGTCTGATCTCAGAGCACTCAGCTGACACCCCCACCCCGAAAAGGTCTTGGAAAAATTACTCAGTTTAGGCAAACACCCAGGCTCCCAAAGGCCAGAAAGGCGGAGACTGAGCCGCCATCACTCAGCTGTGTTCTAGACACAGGCAGTTTCTGCTGCCAGCCAGCTGGCAGAGACTGAGCAGTGTGCACCAGGGCAATAAAAAAAGACTGTGTGTTCCTGTCTGCAGAGAATCCACAGGGAAGGAAGAAAACTGTACTGACTTAAATCACCCAATCCTTCCCTGGAAAAAGTCTAGCAAAAACCGGCGGGGCCGAGCCGCCATCATTCAGCTGTGCTCCAGACACAGGCACAAACCGTTGCTGCACCCCAGATGTCCAATTGGGTCACAGCAGCTGATCATTAAATTTACAGCAAGAAACCCAGAAACAGGGCAGCTGTTCTCAGGACTTCCCTGGGTGAGAAGAGAATCCTCTCGCCTAACAAAGACCACAGTTACCACTCAGGTCTCTATCCCTTAGGTGAGCAGCAGCAACTCCTGAAAAAACGCCAGCCATCTAGGGACTACACCCAAAAAGCTGAGAAGACATCCTTCAGGAAAAACCAGCTTTCTGCAAAGGGGAGTCTTTCCACCACAGGATCCCCAGGAGCCACCAGAAAATTACCCCAAACACCTAAGATAGCACAATGGGTAGAGGCCAGCGTAAAAGCTCAAGCAACAAAAGACAGAGCAATATGGCATCTCCAGAACCCAGTTACCCAGGGGCAAGTAACCCTGGACACCCCAGCATAACTGAAATCCAAGAAGATGACCTAACAACTATGCTCATGAAGATGATAACAGAGGAAACAAACAAGATACGTAAAGACATAGAGGAAGATAAACTCAAACATAATATTGCCATTCTAAAAAAATAGAGGAAGCTGCAGCCAAACAGTTTATGGCCTTTAGAAAGTAAATGCTTAAAGCACTGAATGAAATAAAAGAAACAGAGTTGAAGGAACTATAAGAAAAACAGGAAAGTACAATCAGACAGGTGAAGGAAGTAAACAAAACAACTCAAGACCTGAAGATAGAATTGGAAAAATTAAAGAAAACACAAATGGAGGAAATAATGGAGAGAAAGAATCTAGGGAAGAAAACAGGAACTACAGAAATAAGCATAACCAACAGACTACAAGAGATGGAAGAAAGAATCTCAGGGGTAGAGGATACAATGGAAGAAATCGATGTATCTGTCAAAGAAAATGTTAAATCCAAAAAGTTCCTGACACAGACTGTCCAAGAAATCCAAGACAATATGAAAAGACAAAAACTAAGAATAATAGGTATAGAGGAAAAAGAAGACTCCCTTCTCCAAGGCCCAGAAAATATTTTCAACAAAATCATTGAAGAAAATTTAACTAAGTTAAAGGAGAGGCCAATAAGAATAGGAGAGGCCAATAAGAATACATGAGGCCTACAGAACACCCAACAAATTTGACCAGAAAAGAAAATCCTCCCGCCACATAATAATCAAAACAGTAAGTATACAGAACAAAGAAAAAATACTAAAAGCTGCAAGGGAAAAAGGCCAAGTAACATATAATGGCAAACCCATTAGAATCACAAATCACACTGACTTTTCTTTCTTTCTTTTTTTTTTAACCTTTTTTTAAAATTTTTTTCTTATCAGTTACATTTTATTAACTCTGTACCCCAGCCATGTCCCGATCCCTCATTCCCTCCCAGTCCCTCCCTCCCTCCCTCCAACAGAGACTATGAAAGCCAGAAGGGCCTGTATGGATATCATGCAGACCCTAAGAGAACACAGATGTCAGCCCAGGCTATGATACCCCGCAAAACTCTCAGTCCTCATAGACAGAGAAAACAAGATATTCAATGACAAAAACAAATTTCAACAATACCTACAAACAAACCCAGCATTACAGAAGACACTGGAAGGGAAAATACAGCCCCCCAAAATTAGCTTCTTTCAAGAAAACACAGTAAATAATTAACCATATTACAGTAAAACAAAAAGCAAGCAAGCACACAACCTGATGACCACAGTCAACATCAAAATCAAGGGATCTAACAGCCACTGGTCATTAATCTCTCTCAACATCAGTGGACTCAACTCTCCAATAAAAAGACACAGATTAACAGAATGGATACGTAAACAAAACCCAGCAATCTGTTGCATACAAGAAACACACCTAAGACACAAAGATAGACATTACCTGAGGGTAAAGGGTTAGAAGACAACTTTCCAAGCAAACGGACCCAAGAAGCAAGCAGGAGTAGCCATTCTAATATCTGATAAAATAGACTTTTAACCAAAATTAATAAAAAGATATGGGGAAGGACACTTTATACTCATCAAAGGAAAATTACACCAGGAAGACATCACAATCCTGAAGATCTATGCCCCAAATATAAGAGCACCCACATTTGTTAAAGAAACATTGATAAAATTTAAACCACATATAGATCCCCACACATTAATAATGGGAGACTTCAACACCCCACTCTCAACAAAGGACAGGTCAACAAAACAGAAATTAAACAAAGAAACAATGTCTCTGAAAGAGGTCATGAATCAAATGAACCTCACAGACAATTACAGAACTTTACATCCAAACACAAAAGAATTTACCTTCTTCTCAGCACCTCATGGAACCTTCTCCAAAATAGACCATATAGTTGGTCACAAAGCAAGCCTCAACAGATACAAGAAGATTGAAATAATCCCTTGTATCTTGTCTGATCATCATGGAATAAAGCTGGACCTCAACAATAACAGAAATCGCAAAAAGCCTATACACACATGGAAACTGAACAACTTGTTGCTAAATGACAGCTGGGTCAGGGAAGAAATAAAGAAAGACATTAAAGTCTTCCTAGAACTCAATGAAAATGAAGACACAACATACCCAAACTTGTGGGACACAATGAAAGCAGTGCTAAGAGGGAAGTTCAGAGCAGTAAGTGCCTTCAAGAAGAAATTCGAGACAGCTCATTCAGGCAACTTAATGGCTCACTTAAAAACCCTAGAAAAAGAAGAAGCAGACACACCAAGAAGGAGTAGACGGCTGGAAATAATCAAACTCAGGGCTGAAATCAATCAATTAGAAACAAATAAAAAAATTGAAAGAATCAATGAAACCAAGAGCTGGTTCTTTGAGAAAATCAACAAGATCAACAAACCCTTAGCCAAGCTAACTAAAAGGCAGAGAGACACCACCCAAATCAACAAAATCAGAAATGAAAAGGGGGACATAACTACAGACACTGAGGAAATCCAAACAATCATTAGGACTTACTTCAAAAGTCACAAAATTTGAAAATCTAAATGAAATGGACAATTTTCTTGATCAATTTGACTTACCAAAGCTGAATCAGGACCAGGTAAATCAATTAAAGAGTCCTATATCCCCCAAAGAAATAGAAGCAGTCATCAAAATTCTCCCATCCAAAAAAAGCCCAGGACCAGATGGCTTCAGCGCAGAATTCTACCAGACCTTCAAAGAAGAGCTAATAGCAATTCTCTTGGTGTTAGCTATTCCACAAACTAGAAACAGAAGGAACATTACCAAACTCATTCTATGAAGCCACAGTCACCTTGGTACCTAAACCTCACAAAGACTCAACAAAGAAAGAGAATTTCAGGCCAATCTCCCTTATGAACATTGATGCAAAAATACTTAAAAAATACTTGCAAACCGAATACAAGAACACATCAAAGATATTATCCACTATGACCAAGTAGGCTTCATCCCAGGTATGCAGGGGTGGTTCAATATACGAAAATCCATCAATGTGTTCCACCATATTAACAAACTGAAAGAAAAAAAAAACATAATCTCCCTAGATGCTGACAAAGCATTTGACAAAATCCAACATCCATTCATGTTTAAAGTATTGGAGAGATCAGGCATACAGGGCACATATCTAAACATAGTAAAGGCGATATACAGCAAGCCTATAGCCAACATCAAACTAAACGAAGAGAAACTTAATCCCACTAAAATCAAGGACAAGACAAGGCTGCCCACTCTCTCCATATCTCTTTGACATAGTGCTGGAAGTCCTTGCTAGAGCAATAAGACAGTTGAGGGAGATCAAGGAGATACAAATTGGAAAAGAAGAAGTCAAATTATCACTATTTGCAGATGATATGATAGTATACATGAGTGACCCCAAAAACTCTACCAGCGAACCCCTACAGCTGATAAACACCTTCAGCAAAGTGGCCGAATACAAAATTAACTCAAAAAAATCAGTAGCACTCCTGTATACAAAAGACAAAAGGGCTGAGAAAGAAATTAGGGAAACAACACCCTTCACAATAGCCACAAATGACATAAAGTACCTTGGTGTAACCATAACCAAGCAAGTCAAAGACTTGTATGAAAAAAAATTCAGTCTCTGAAGAAAGAACTAGAAGAAGATATGAGAAGATGGAAAGATCTCCCATGCTCATGGCTTGGCAGGATTAGCATAGTAAAAATGGCCACCTTACCAAAAGTAATCTACAGATTTAATGCAATTCCCATCAAATTTCCAACACCATTCTTTAGAGACCTTGAAAGAAAAATTCTCAACTTCGTATGGAATAACAAGAAACCCAGAATTGCTTAAACAATCCTCTACAAAAAAAGATCTTTTGGAGGTATCTCCATCCCTGATCTCAAGCTGTACTATAGAGCAACAGTTATAAAAACTGCAGTGTACTGGCATAGAAAGAGAATGGTGGATCAATGGAACCGAACAGAAGACCCAGAAAGAAACCCACACACTTACTGACACCTGATTTTTGACAAAGGTGCCAAAACAATACAATGGAAAAAAGATAGCATCTTCAACAAATGGTGCTGGTCCAGCTGGATGTCTACATGTAGAAAAATGAAAATAGATCCATACTTATCACCCTGCACATACCTGAAGTCCAAGTGGATCAAAGACCTCAACATAAAACCAGACACATTAAATCAGCTAGAAAAAAAACTGGGGAATACCCTAGAACTCATTGGCACAGGAGACAACTTCCAGAACAGAACACCAACTGCACAGGCTCTGAGAGCAACAATCAATAAATGGGACCTCCTGAAACTGAAAAGCTTCTGTAAAGCAAAGGATACTGTCATCAAAACAAAGCGACTGCCTACAGATTGGGAAAGAATCTTCACCAACCCTTTATCTGACAGAGGACTCATATCCAGTATATATAAAGAACTAAAGAAGCTGAAAAGCAGCAAACCAAGTAATCCACTTAAAAAATGGGGAACAGAGCTAAACAGAGAATTCTCTGTAGAGGAATATCGAATGGCAGAGAAGCATTTAAAGAAATGCTCAACCTCATTAGCCATCATGGAAATGCAAATCAAAACAACCCTGAGATTTCACCTTACACCCATCAGAATGGCCAAGATCAACAACTCAAGGAACAACACATGCTGGAGAGGTTGTAGAGAAAGGGGAACCCTCCTCCACTGCTGGTGGGAATGTAAACTTGTACAACCTCTCTGGAAATCAATCTGGCACTTTCTCAGACAACTAGGAATAGCGCTTCCTCAAGATTCAGCCATACCACTCCTAGGCATATACCCAAAAGAGGCTCAAGTACACAAAAAGGACATTTGCTCAACCATGTTTGTAGCTGCTTTATTTGTAATAGCCTAATGCTGGAAACAGCCCAGATACCCTCAACTGAAGAATGGATGCAGAAATTGTGGTACATCTATTCAATGAAGTATTACTCAGCAATGAAAAATAAGAAAATCATGAAATTTGCAGGTAAATGGTGGGACCTGGAAAGGATCATCCTGAGTGAGTTGTTCCAGAAGCAAAAAGACACACATGGAATATACTCACTCATATAAACATGCAACATAGGATAAACCCACCAAAATCGGTACATCTAAACAAACTAAGCAAAAGAGAGGACCCTAACTAAAATGTTCAATCCCCTTCCTGAAAGGCAAAGAGGATGGACATCAGAAGGAGAAGAAAACAGGAAACAACCTAGGAACCTGTTACAGAGGGCCTCTGAAAGTCAGAAGAAGAAAACAGGAAATAACCTAGGAACCTGCCACAGAGGGTATTTGAAAGCCTCTTCCCTGCAGACTATCAAAACAGATGCTGAGCCTGATGGCCAACTGACGGGCAGCCTGAATGGAATTTTATGTAAGAAGTGAGAAATAGTAAGAGCTAGAGAGGACAGGAACTCCACAAGGAGAGCAACAGAACAAGAAAATTTGAACAGAAGGAACTTCCCAGAGACTCATACTCCAACCAAGGACTATTCATGGAGATAACGTTGAATCCCTGCACAGATGTAGTCCATGGCTGTTTAGTGTCCAAGTGGCTTACATAGTGATGGGAAGAGGGACTGCCTCTGACCTAAACTGATTGGCCTGCTCTTTGATCACCTCCCCCTGAGGGGGGAGCAGCCTTACCAGGCCACAGAAGAAGACAATCCAGCCATTTCTGATGTGATCTGATAGACTAAGATCAGAAGGAAGGAGAGGAGGACCTCTCCTATCAGTGGATGTGGGGAGAAGCATGCATGAAAAAAGGGGAGGTAGGGTGAGATCGTGAGGGGAGGAGGGAGAGGCTTATGGGGAGATACAAAATGAATAAAGTGTAATTAATAATAACAATAATAATAGAAAAAAAGTATATCAGATCCACTAGCTAGAAAAGCACTGATAGAATCTTTAGGTTTTGAAAATGGTAATACTGAATGCAAAGAGGCAATAAGGCCATTAAGAGAAAAATCTGCTCCAATAGACAAATGGATTAGAAATATGATTGACGTCAGACCTCATTCACCCAATTTGACCTTGACAGGAGAAGCTACCCCAAAAGACCTTGGGAAATGTTGTAATTGTGGTGTGCAAGATTACTGCAAAGGAAATTAGCAGGAAAACCAAAATAATTCAAGAAGGGAGCCTATGCTTCCTAGAATATGCAGAAGATGTGGCAAGGGTTGTCACTGGCCTAGTGAATGTAGAGTAGTCACAGATAAATGGGGTAATCCTTTATCACAAAATGCCCCAGGGGGCCTCTCACAGGTCCCAGAACAGGACAGGGATACTTCTCCACAAGAAAATTAAACACCACTGCGCTGGGAATAAACATTAAAAACTTGGACAGTGAGGCAAAGCAGATTCTATAGATAAATCAAAAACCAGGAAGAGAACAAAAAACAAACATATTGGCAAACCTCTATAAATGATCAAAGGCCAAAGTTAAAGATAATTTTAAACACTACTGAAATTGAAGGCATGGTAGATACTGGGGCTGATGTCACAATTATTACTCCTAAATCCTGGTCCCCAAATTGGCCATTTCAAGAGGTGGATATTCAATTCCAAGGAGTTGGAACTTTATCTAAAGTAAAACAAAGCATTAGATGGCTTAAATGTACAGAACCAGAAGGTCAAATAGGAAAACTAAGACCGCACATGGCTGAGATAGCCATAAACTTATGGGGAAGAGATCTGTTACAACAATGGAAGACCCAGATTAACATTCTCCCAAGTTCTGAGATAAGCCAAAAAACAGGTAATACTCCTGATAAAGAAGCTAAAATTATTAAAAAATGTCATGAAAAACAGTATCAGACTGTCCAGGCTATCCATAAACAAAATACAGCAGAGGTCGTATTTTCAATTTCCTGTTGGGAAGCCACTGCTTAACACTAAGGTAGTTGGCAAACCAACTTATTTGGATTGAACAATGGTCTATGAGTAAAGAAAAATTACTGGCACTAGAACAGCTAGTTCTAGAACAGCTGGAGGCTCAACAGCTGTTGAGGAGTCCAACAGCCCTTGGAATTCTCCCATATGTGTCATCAAAAAGAAATCTGACAAATGGAAGATGTTAACAGATCTAAGAGCAATTAAAAAAATTGCTCAGGCAATGGGATCATTATAATCCGGAATCCCATTGCCTTCCTTGTTACCTAAAGAATGGCCTATTACAGTGTTTGATTTAAAGGATTGCTTTTTCACAATTCCTTTACATGAACATGATAGGGAAAGGTTTGCTTTCTCAGTACCCACTTTGAATAGAAGCTGTCTAATAAATAGATATCACTGGAGCATCTTACTGCAGGGGATGTTAAACAGTCCTACTTTGTGTCAATATTTTGTACAACAACCATTGGAGATAATTCGTAGGCAGTTTCCTCAATCCATAATTTACCACTATATGGATGATAATCTTATTAGCTGATTCAGATACGAAAACATTAGAGAATATTTTTGATGAAATAAACAGAACTTTGCCTTGTTGGGGATTACAGATTGCTCCTGAAAAAAATACAAAGAGGAGATTCTATTAATTAGCTTGGATACAAAATAGGTCTACAGAAAATTTGACCACAAAAAGTACAAATTAGAAAAAAAAAAACAGTTAAGAACTCTTAATTATTTTCAAAAATTGCTGGGAGATATTAACTGGCTACAGCCTCCCCTTGGTTTAGCTACTCAAGAGCTAAGTAACTTATTTCAAATCTTACAGGGTGATAAGGACTTAAAATAGTCCAAGAACGTTATCAACTGAAGCTGAAAAGTAATTGGCTCTGGTAGAAAGGAAATTACAAGATGCATGTATAGACCCTATTGATCCAAAGAAGGCCTGTATTTTGGTTATTTTGCCCTCCACTCATTCTCCCAAGGGAATTCTTATGCAGAAGAAGGATTGTATTTTAGAATGGATATTTTTGGCACACAAACAAAATAAAAAACTAAAAACGTATATAGAAAAGGTTTCTGAATTGATCCTAAAAGGAAAAATGACACTTTGTCAACTGACTGGAATAGATCCAGCTGAAATTGTGGTGCCCTTTACCAATGCTGAGATTGTGTCATTATGGGCAGAGAACGAATATTGGCAAAGAGCTTGTTGTGAATTTTTGGGAAAAATCAACGCTACCCCAAAAGCAAGTGACTTTAGTTTATAAAAAGAACCAATTGGATTCTCCCTCATATAGTAAAAGGAACTCAAATTTCTGGAGCTCCCACATTTTATATGGATGCCAATACATCAAAAAGAGCAGGTTATCAGTCAGAAAATCTGAGTAAAGTGGTGGAGAGTCCTTATGATTCAGTTCAAAAATCAAAATTATATGCAATTCTCTTGGTGTTATCAGATTTTCAGGAATCTCTTTATATAGTTACTGACTCTCAATATGCAGAAAGAATTGTTCTGCTATATAGAAACCGCTGATCTAATTCAGGATAATTCAGACTTAACTTCACTGTTCCTTCAATTACAAGTAATCAGAAAGAGAAATAATCCGTTGTGTATAACACATGTCAGATCTCATACAGGTTTACCAGGTCCTCTAGCACAAAGCAATGATGAAATTGATCAACTATTTGTAGGAAGCATTTTAGAGGCCTCAGAAGTTCATAAAAAAAAACACCATGTTAATAGCAAAGGTTTAAAAAGAGAGTTTTCTATCACTTGGCAAGAAGCCAAAGAAGTTGTGAGAAAATGCCCTACTTGTTCTTTATATAGCCAAACTCCATTACCTGCAGGAAGTAACCCTAAAGGTAACAAAAGAAATGAAATTTGGCAAATGGATGTGCTTTATTTTACAGAGTTTGGTAAACTGAAATATGTGCACCATACTATACACACATATTCAGGGTTTCAATGGGCAACAGCCTTAAGCTCTGAAAAGGCTGATTCAGTTCTTATCCATTTATTAGAAGTGATGGCAATTATGGGCATACCTAAACAAATTAAGTCTGATAATGCTACAAAGTATGTCTGTAATAAAATGGAAGGATTTTTTACATATTGTAAGACAAAGCATGTAACAGGTACACCTCACAATCCTACCGGTAAAGCAGTCATTGAAAGATCCAATCATACTTTAACGGACATGCTTAACAGAGAGGGGCATTAAAAGCCCCCAGAGATAGATTACATAATGCTTTATTGACCTTAAATTTCTTAAATTTTTTTTATTTGGCTTATTGATTTTTTTATTACACTTTATTCATTTTGTATGCCCCCATAAGCCCCTCCCTCCTCCCCTCCCGATCCCACCCTCCCTCCCCTTTCTGCATGCATGCCACTCCCCAAGTCCACTGGTAGGGGAGGTTCTCCTCTTCTTTCTGATCTTAGTCTATCAGTTCTCATCAAAAGTGGCTGCATTGTCCTCTACTGTGGCCTGGTAAGGCTGCTCCCCCATCAGGGGGAAGTGATCAATGAGCAGGCCAATCAGATTATGCCAAACAACAGCTGCGGAGAGACACTGGATTATAGAAAAAAAACTGCTGAGTTTTGTTTATGTTCATGCAGGAGAAGAGAAATTATGGGTTCCTTCAAAACTAATAAAAATCAGAAATGACAGAGGAAGACCACTGGAAGACGTTAGCCACTCAAAAGAAGAGAGAAATCAGGATCAAACAGAACAGGTAACATAAGTTGATAATCCCTTTACCTGGAAATACCTCTGAAACTGACTGAGACATAAAAAATGTCTCCAGCCAGAACTCCATCAATACTTGGCCAATAATTCCTTGGCTATAATATACTCAAAATTTATTATGCTAATCTTTTAATTGCATAGATAAAATTGGCTTACAGTTTATTTCATCCTGCACATCTCATACATTTATACGTTTAGAACTCTGTAATGCTTGTAAGAAATTATATGTTTGCAGAACAAAAGAGCTGGACACCAGAGATGCTGGATCAAACCTAACAGAATCATTCTTCAGCATGGTGAGACATTGACACATCTGTTCCAGCATCTTTCATGTTCCAGCATTCTACTTGTTCCTGCCTCAACTGCTTCAATTGCTGTTTTCTCATCAAAGCCTGCTCCCAAAAGAACTTTGGAGAAAGCTACTAATTTTAACTGGTCCAGCATTTTAGACTGTTCCAAAGAGGACTTTTATTAAGCTTGAAATTTCTCAACATTCAAATGTTCTTGGACCACAGATGTTATTGCTTGCTTAATTAACCATTTTTTCCCAATTTTATTTGCCCCCCCTACAGGATTTCTACATGTCCAAAATGTCAGCTAGAAGAAATCTAGGAGAACAGAGTCCAATTTTCCTTAAAGGGGGTTGGGTATGTTTTTGGTTGTTTGCTATGGCTATGAAATTTTATTGTTACTGGGAGATGTTTATTATTAATGGTCTTATTCAAAATGAATCAAGGAATATACAAGAATATCTCATAGGAATAGAAAAAAAAGGTAGATTATTGAATCTACTCAACTTAAGTTTTATTTGTTATTCCCAAATAAGGTTAATTTTAACTCTGGTTTAGAAATTTGCATATTGATGCAAAAATAAGTATTTTTGATACATTGGTATAAGTTTTAGTATATTGATAGAAAGTCAAGGTTACTTCCAATACTTTTAAACTACTAATAAAAAGTGGTTAGAATATTAGGTATGCAAGTTAATTGCTAATTATTCAACTCATAGTCATGTCAGACACTAGTCTAATTCATCACAGGAGTATACATCTTAGGTTTAACAGATAGACATTGTTTTGTAGACAGATCGATAATATAAAGATAGGTAGTCTTCAAAAACTTCATAGACCTACAGAATATGGCATTTAAAATATTTTTATTATTTTAAAGGTTCCTTGACAATGAGACAAGTCATCTCTTGGCAGCACCCCTGCCTACCTCAAAGAAGATAATGAACCTCCATATGGAGATGGCTTTGAATGTGGCAAACAAGCCACTCAGGTAAAGAAAGAAAATACCCTTGCTTCACAACAGACAAATTCTGCCTAAAGTGGGCAAGCTTAAATGCAGGACAAGTTGACTGCCAAACTCTGCAAAGACAGGGTAAGCAAGTCCTAAATAGTTCCTGCTTCACATATATGTCTGTCAAATATTTTGAGCCAGAAGGCTGAAGATGATGCTCCAACATAACAGAAAGTTATGGGTGACTGTTCAGGCGGTAAACTGTCTCTGTCAAATTTTTATTTATTGGAAGCTGCTAACATGCACTTCCTATTTACTCTAATAAGTAATCTTATTTCTTCTCAAGTCTTTGATGGGGTTGAAGACCAAATAGTCATAGTGCCACAATTAAGCTTGAGTTGTTTAGAAGTTAAAAAATCTTTTCATATAGGTAATACCAATAAGGATAAAAGTTAATTTAGGTATAGAACTTTTAACTTGTCAAGATAGATAGGATAATCAGATACTTTCTCCTAAGATACTCTCTCTGTGTGCTAAATACACATGGACTGGACATTGCACATGTAGATTTTACATAACAGTTTTCATAATTTCATAATTATTAATGTATTGAAAGAAAAGGAGCCTTTTATTAGACTTAAAGGGGGAAATGTTGGTATAATGTTCTTTTGAAATGTATACACCTTACCCTTGTTCATTCAAATGCTGATCCCCTCCCCCAACCACTCTCTGGTTTTAATCCAGATATTGCATTGTGATACTCATTTTAAGCATCCTGTCTCAACTCTGTGTAAACAGACCAAAATAAAGCAACTAGACACACTCTTGAGCTGGGGGGAGCCAGAGGACAGGAAAGAGGAGAAGAGCTAGAGGGCAGAAAATGAGTGGGAGGAGAAGGGGCAAGAGGAGAGCTTGAAAGCAGAGCTGGAGGAGAGATCTGAAAACAACATGGAGAGATGGACTAGACCTAAGATTTCACAAAAAGCAAGTATAATGTTGGAAATCTAACTGTTAGGAAACTCTGAGGGCTTGGAGGTTTAGGATGGAGTAGCTATTGCCCAGCATTGTGTTCTTGGTTAACTAAATAAACCCAGTGTCTGTGTGGTGATTTGGTTACACAGGTGTTAAGCATAACAGCAAGCTTTACTAAAAGATAATTATTAGTAAATATTAATTACCACTTACAATAAGATCCTTTTCCTGAAAAGATCATCCTAAGTGAGGTATCCCAGAAGCAGGAAGGCACACATGCTTTATACTCACTTATAAATGGATATTAGATATATAATATAGGATAAACATACTAAAATTTGTACACTTAAAGAAACTAAACAAGAAAGAGGACCCTGGGTAAGAAGATCAATCCTCACTCAGAAAGGCAAATGGGATGGACACCAGGGAGAAAAGAGTGAACAGGACAGGAGACTACCATAGAGGGCCTCTGAAAGACTCTACCCAGCACTGTATCAAAGCAGATGCTGAGACTCATAGCCAAACTTTAGGCAGAGTGCAGGGAAACTTATGAAAAAAGGGGGAGATGAAATACCTGGATGGGACATGAGCTCTACAAGGAGAGCAACAGAACCAAAAAATCTGGGCTCATATTTTTTTTTCTAAGACTGATAAACTAGAACTCCTGCACAGATGTAACCCACGGCAGCTTAGTGTCCAAGTGGGTTCCCTAGCAAGGGTAACAGGGTCTGTCTCTGACATGATCACTTCCTCCTAAGGGGTGGCAGCCTTACCAGGCAACAAAGGAAGACAGTGCAGCCATTCCTGAGCATACTTGATAGGCTAGGTTTAGATGGAAGTAGAGGAAAACCTCCTTTATCAGTAGACTTGGAGAGAGGTATGGGAGGAGATGAGGGAGGGAGGGTAGGGATAGAGGGGATGAGGAAGGAGGTTATAGCTAGGCTACAAAGTGAATAAACTCTAATTAGTATAAAATTAAAAATTAAAATCTCTTTTCAATAATCAGAAAGACAAGAATTCTCTTTCTTACAAGTAAGTTAACCGCCTGAAATTTCATCACTTGTGTAAATTTTAACTCCTCCCTGTGACATGGACTGAACTTCAGCCAGGAAAGCAGAGGAGGAGCTGCTATTACTTAAATTCCCTGTGAGGGTGAACATCAAGCAGAGCAGGCTTCACATGAAGAGTGATAGACCATGGACTCCAAATATCAATGCGTGGAACTAAATGATGGTCACTTCATTCCTGTCCTTGGCTTTGGTACTGCTGTACCACACAAGGTAAAACCAGTGCTGTCTCTGACATGAACTCAGTGGCTGGCTCTTTGACCTCTCCATTGCCCAGGGAAGAACAGCCTTGCTAGACACAGGGGAGGACATTGCAGCCAGTCCTGAAGAGACTTGGTATGCTAACCTCAGATGAATGGGGAAGAGGATCTCCCATATCAGTGGATTTAGAGAGGGGCAGAGAGGAGATAAGGGAGGGAGGGTGGGATTGGGAGAGAATGAGGGAGGGGGCTACAGCTGGGATACAAAGTAAATAAACTAATTAATATAAAAATAAAAATTTAATAAAAATATCCCCAGTGAGAGTTGAGAGTTCAAAGAAACTCAACTAGAGTGAGTGTGGGTCTATCTGACTTGTAAAGTCACTCATTTCCTAGGGATAATTTATACTTTTAGAAAGTCAATTATTAAAGATATTTCTACAGTAAAGTTTCTTGGATGAAACATTTAATTCTGGTGCTTTGCTTTGAGTTTGACTTAGTATCTCATTTTAATTACAGGGTTTGGTTTGAGCAAAGTAGATATACCATGTGTTATTTTTGTGGCTGTTGATGATTCACAAGATTTCATCACTCTGCAAATAGGCCAGTCTGGAAGTTTTAATTCCCCTTAGGCCTTCCAGTGCTGTTGTTACAAACTTATTCTGAAAAAAACTGCATGAGAAACCAAAAACTTAGTAAGGGCATTAAGACATAATTTGTCTGTGTTCAAGCATGTTGGATTTAATGCACATTGTTACAAACCTTTGCAATGAAAGTGTGGAACTGGAGAGTTTACTTGCCTGTAATGAAAGTTGTTTTCTGGTAATATACTTATCCTGACTAACAATATGTATCTACGGACTAGTAACCAAAGCTTTGAATTCACTCTTTTGTTCTATGAATTTATTCTTTTTAATTTTATTTATTTGTTTTTCTCCTCTCTTCTCCTCTTCTCCTCTCCTCCACTCCTTTCTCCTCCCCTCATCTCTCCTTTCCTCTCTTTCCTTCTGCTCCTTTTCCCTCCTTTCCCCTTCCCTTCCCTTCTCACCTCTCTTTCTCTTCTCTTCTCTTCTCTTCTCTTCTCTTCTCTTCTCTTCTCTTCTCTTCTCTTCTCTTCTCTTCTCTTC